>NC_086014.1:3616068-3661068 GCF_030014385.1 Trichomycterus rosablanca
ATAACAATACTACTCACCAAAGATGGGAAGTCGGTGGGAACCCTGAGCTTTTATCTCTGCAATGAGACGCTCTCACCTAGGGGTGATGGGCGACAATAACACCCAAAGTGTGTTGCTCATGTCCAGTCTCAATTATTTACAATTGAATTTCTAAACTAGATTACATACTAAATTAGAATAAATTGGTAATGGGACGTAGTTAGGTCACCCCTGGTTTAGTATTTAAGGCTCACCTTTGCCAAGCTTGCCACTGCTAGCTTATTAAACAAGACCCTAAATATTTAATCGTCCCCTGTATGTCAAACTTTTAAACAGTTAGCCGTACCTTTATTTTTATTATTGTAGTTTTTATTTATCTACAGTAGATGTACAGTTGTGCGGTTATCTACGCTGAAAATGTATTGAAAGTTTGTGTCTGTGTGTGTGATTGTAAGTTTAACTTTACCGTAGTAGCTCTTGTGTTGTCCACTTATTTTTTGTATCGAGTATGAAAGAAAATGAGTGAATTCTAAGCATGTTTTAATAAACTCTCTCTCTCTCTCTCTCTCTCTCTCTCTCTCTCTCTCTCTCTCTCCATGCAGCGAGCAAGGACTTGGCCCAGACCTCCTATTTTATGGCTACCAACAGGTTGTTACCCTGACCGTATTTAATGCACTACCATGGCACCCTATAGATTCCTGTTCTACCTGCTTCTCCTCCCTGTAGCCGACGCCCTCGCTCGTGCCAGGGCCGAGGGTGACGCGTGACATGCCCGTCGGGCAGCCCTCCCCGATGCCCGGCACGGTGCGGTGTACTGTACGAGGGCCCAGTGTTGGTGTGGGAGGGTGAACGCACGGTGCGAGGTGTAGAGGTGCTGGTGACTATTGCTTGATTCAGAGTGCAGTAGGTCTAATGACTCAATTGGTAGCCCGAATGTCAGCTCAGGGTAATATAGATGCCGTGGCGGTAAGTACATCGACTCGCAGTTTCCTTTTTTTTTTTATTGTTTTTTTGGATACTGAAACACAAAAGGCAAACATATTAGGGATGGGCATTAGTCCAGTGTGTAGTAATTATATTCACATCTTTGGGGTGTTTAGAAGCAGCACGCAGATAATCTGGATCTAACGTAATTAGATGTATATATGAAATATATTGCTAGTATAGCTAGTACATATTAATTTATAATTGCCATTACTATCGATCGATTAAACAACTGCTGCAGTCTGAAATTCGACACGCGTAGTAATAACTAGAGTATTGTCTTTACGGGTTTAATTTCAAACACACTGGCGCAGTGATGCTACAGCAGTGTTAAAAAACAAACACAAATAAAGACATCCATGTTTTATATGCCTTATGTAGCCTAGTATTATTTTCCTGAAGTGTATTTTTAAAACACCGATGGCTTTATTATCCTGCTGGCCAGCCGACGTTCTTTCACAAGGTTTGTTACCTGAGAATGTCTAAAACAATGTGGCCGTATTTCAAGCTAAAGACCGGAGTGGCAGAGCCTCCAGACTTTTAAAATCTCACCACTGTGCAATACAGTCGGAGTCGCCATGTATCTAAAATTAGTGTTTAAAATGAACCTACCTTGTTATTGGAGGTGTATTTAGTTTAACAGCCCACAGGTTCAGTGCATCACTATGTAGCTGAATCTTTCAGAGATTTTCTGAACCTGTTTTTTGGGAGACGGGACTGCACACCTAAAATCATATTTAGACACGTGAGCCTGCATCCTTGCTTCCAAGCGGTATGCATGATTTTCTGCGTACTACATTATATGCGTGCTACATAGTGTGTTTCTGTAGTTTTTGCAGTAGCATTCTGTCTGGTGCAGTGCTGTACAGTTTGGGACCCAGACTTCCATTATTATTTATTGTTAATAGATTATGACGTTAGGTCAGACCAGACTAATGTAAACATGAAAGTGTCATTTTTGGTCCGATCTTTTTAAGTTAAATCGGTTTCACACGTCATGTTTAAGTCACTGATAATTTAGGCTCATCACAGATCACTAATGCGCCCGACATCCGTTTAGATTCAGTATGTGCACCTGATTAGTGAGGGATTTTCTTTTGTTACATTGTTTAATTGACGTGAAGTTAGATACCCGATGTTTAAGCATTTAATGAACATTTATTTGTAGGGCTGCAACTAACTGTGATTTTTTTAAAATTATTGTTTAATCATTTATTGTTTAAGAAAATTCTTAATGGCGTCTATGATCAGCCAAACACAGGAACAGCTGTATGCATTATTGTCGACACTACAAGTGTTTGTTATTGATGTGTGTGTGTTACGTGTTTTAATGTAAATGCTAGAAAGGCAATTAGGGTTTTGCCCTAATGGAGCAGCTGCCGCATCATCACACATTTAGTGATTGAAAAGTCTTTAATAATGCTGCAAATGAGTCTCAACAGAAGCTTGCGCTTGTTTCTCTTTTAGATTAAGGAATATATATTATTATAAGGAATTATATATATTATGATTGGCCATTAATTAGATCATTTACCATCTACCGTACACCATATTGTGAAAAGATTGAAAAAAGGTTCTGGAGCAAACTTGGGGCCGGAACCCACTGTTGAATGTGCGCGACCTTCAAGATGACACTGCGTGACAAACCGTCATGCTACTGTGATACAAATAGCCACATGGCCTGGGGAGTACTTTGGAAATGAAGCGAGAGCGTTACCTCTTTTTCTATTACAGTTGCACACGGCTCGTCGCTCTTCACGTAACAAATCTGTCGTGTTGAAGTGTAGTGATTTGTTTTGACGATGGATGTTTGTTCCAGACCCAGGTTCATTGGGACTCATTGGTGATGTTAAATCTGGGTGCTGTAACACACACCCTGATCCACTTTTAAACAGGGGGTCTGTAGTTCACTGTGCGATATATCGCATCGTGAAGCGGCCTGATTTCTGTTCCACCTACTGGCTTAGAATCAGTAAGGTATGGGTTTTGGCTCTTTATTTAAAGTGATTTTGGTCAGGTGGCCTAATGTGTGTGATTAGTTATTCATCTAGAGTCGATACATGCATGTCATCCTGGCTGTTTTTAGGTCACAGTGTCTGAGGGAAGAATTAGCGTTGTTAATTGCAGAGAGAAGACTACATGTCGATGTTTTTGTAAACGCTACGAGTCGGCACGGTGTTTACACCGGATGTCCTTCCCTGTTTATTTTATACTGGTTCGGGAGTGGCACTGAGAGCACACTGGCAAGTGCGCCTCACGGCTGTTTGGTTATTTGGCTCGTCTGCCCTGCTGGCCGATCGCACTCTGGATCTTGAACCCCGGATCAGCGATCAGTGTGCTGGTGTATTTGACCACTGTTCCATCCAAGCACCCTAACGCTACTGAGACCGTTGAACGAAAAAAGCCTTTGTTATTTCCTCGACTGAAGCCTCGCTGCAGTCATGCGTTTAGTAACGTGGCCGGTGCTCATTAGATGACTGTTTGTCTTTAGGTTTAATACCAATCATATTCAATAACTAATAGCTTGAGATCTTGTAACCTCAGTAGAGAGTCGTCCATGTTAAACAAGTCTTTTCCTGTTTCTTTGTCCCCCTGTCTCTGTTTTCTCATACAGTCTGCACCTGACCACGTTCTGCCTGCAGTACAGGCCCACGGTGGTGGCCTGCGTGTGTATCCACCTGGCATGCAAGTGGTCCAACTGGGAGATACCCATCTCATCAGACGGCAAACACTGGTGGGAGTACTTGGATCCCACAGTCACTCTGCAGCTACTGGACCGTAAGTCTTCCTTTCTATAAACGTATGAATGAAATATTTATGTAAATACGGTAAATGTAAATACAGTGCATAGGTCCAGGATTAACATGCGTCTGTGTAGACTCTGGTAGCCTTGTAAAGCGTTACCCTCTTTTTACTCTTTAGAGTTAACCCACGAGTTTCTTCAGATCTTGGAGAAAACACCCAGCAGGTTGAAAAGGATCAGAAACTGGCGGGTATGTCGACTTTTGTTCTAATCTGTCGTGTTTGTGGAGGCAGATCAGTTCTTCTGATGACTCTGAGTCTTGGATATTATTGGCTCAGGTATAATTACAGCTCACTATATTTTGATCGGATGACTTATACTACTTTTTTTTTTTTTTTCTGAAACGACACTTCAGGCCACTCAAGCCGCCAAAAGGTCCAAGACGGAGAGCCAGTCGGTGGCCGGCTCCTTTCAGATGGCACCTCAGAGCCAGGAGACCCTGCTCATCGATGACAAGATGGACACCATGTACCCCGAGCCGTTGTTCCAATTAGACACCGGCGCTCTTAACGGCCTGACCGACCCGAGCTCCTCCTACGTCCAGCCCGACGCCCACGCGAGCCTGCAGGGATTGCCGATCGGCGGCAAGCAGCAACAGCCGCCCCCCAATAAACTGAGCCTGGAGAAATACAGGGAAAAACAAGCGGCCGAGCTGCTGCAGCGCCGCAAGCCCGGCCACCTCCCGCCCGAGGCTTCGGCTCTCTCGACGGCCTCGTCCTCGTCTTCCTCGGCGGCGCGGGTCAAATACGCTCAGTCCGGACAGGAACGGGAGACGAAGAGCGGCTCGCTGAAACGCCGCCACCCTTCGTCGTCGTCCTCCGCCGAAAACGGCGCGGCCAATCAGGAGGAGCTGAAGATGAAGATCAAGATGTCCGAGAGCGGCGGCAAGAGCAGACACAGCCCCCGTTCGGGTCGAGAGAAACACAGAGCGCCCAAACACGAAGCGGCGCACTCTCACGGTCACGCCCACGCGCAGAGCGGCCACCACAAGGCCCATCGCTCGTCCAAGAGCCACGCCCCGCCGCCTCCTACAGGCCACGCCCAGCTCGGGAAGACGGACAGGAGGCCGGCGGAGGGGCAGAGCGCGGAGCCCGGCGCTTCGCTGATCCTCAACGGGCAGCACATGGACTACGCCAACACGTTCAACATGCTCGACTCGCTGCTCAACGCGCAGAACATAAACTTTTAAGATGGAAAAAAGTGCACGAAAGCGAGACGAACGCGGCGAGAGAAAAGAAACGGTTGTGTGTCGGAATGACGGACGAAAACACACTTTTTTTTTATTTTATTTTAAAATTTTTTTAAGAACTGTTTTATGTTAGGTTCAGTCCGTTACATTTCACAATCACCTCTTAATTTAACCATGCTACGTTGCGCCACTGAAAGAAAAAAGGGAAAAAAAGTGGAAATAGTAGTTATGTGAACAGTGTATCGATTATTTTAAGCTTACTATGAGATGAGCAGCCTGTGAAATCCTCGCGCGATTTAATTCGGGCTGTAACGGCGAGAGTACGGCGAACGACGAGGGTAGAGGCGAGTTATTACGGAATCGTCTAAGTGTTTGTACTGTATACTTGATTCTTTTTAAATCAAAGGGATGAATTTTAAAGAGACTTTGTTTACGTGCGGGGGTGCAGATAACTTCTCGTTTGTTCCTTCCACTTTTAAACGTTAACTCTATGTAATAATCATAACGCTCAGGTTCGGACATGCTTCGACGTATAAGATGACATTTATAAACATATCTACGCGGGGATGTAGAAGGTTCGCCGCCGTTCTAGCCGTAGCGTCCTCCTCGGCGTCTCAAATCTCCGCAGAGCGGGAGAACCCGTCCTCTTTCCGTTCCCGCACCTCGACGTCGACTTTCCTTAGGCCTCGCCCCCGTCCTCCTACCTCATAGCCTTTAAAACCGACGTGAAAGGCCGAAAGCCTTCCGTGGCCCGGTCAGGTCAGGATCGCGATCGTGTATCGTAGATTTACAGGTAGGCTTTAAAAATCCAGGTTTCCGTCCTGGGAACGGACCTGTTTTTTTTCAAAGCATCGATTTTAGTGATGGCTAGTGCACACTACAAAGTTTAAAGCCCGATCCTCTCAGTCAGATGTTTTGGGTGGCGAGGGTGCAAAAGAAAACAAGAATAAGGCCAAGCGCTGAACAGTGGCTCCGTCCAAAACCTGACGATTAAAATAAAAAATTGAGAGTTCTCCGTAAATTGATTCATTTTGGAACACTGGGGGGTTTGGGACGAGAGTGCCCTTCTCCTGCCCTTTATGTGCTTCAGTGTCATCTTGGCTTTGACCACCCTCCAAAAAAAATAAAAAATTTGATTGCTTCAGTTTTTTGTTGAAGGAAAATATTTCCAATAAATATCGGTATAAGCGGACGTGGCCAAATCGTTCAAGCTAAAGTATAACATACATCCTGGTAAAACACTAGCACCATCAGCTCAAGCTTTCTGACTTTTGTAGACTGCGCGTCCAGTCTCGTCTTTATAACGTGTACGTCGATTGCTAAGATTGGTGAAACGTGCTACTAAAAGTTCAATTGTTCGTAGTCGCTACAGACGTCGACATTGTCGTTATAGAGACGGTCAGCTTTTACCGTTTCAAACTTGTGTAATGTGCACTGGGCAGAATTCTGCTAGGAATGAGAAAATCACTTTCTAGTTTTTAAGCAAGAACCAGCTCCTATCACAGACGATTCTAAAACGCATTTTCACACGGGCCCGACAGACGTCATCTATGGGAATCTGCTCAAGACGAAGTTAAATTCTCTCGATCTTCGTAATTGTTCCATATTCAGCGCTGCACGGTCAGTCTCCGTCCAGCCACACGGCGAGGAGTTCTGGCGGTGCTCGTACAGAGCGATTAAGTAACTCGCATACGTAACGGTTCGGGTGTGCAGGAGTCGCATGTATTGGCTTTCTACAGAACAGAACGGGTAAAAGATCTCTTCCTTTAGAAGTTTTGCAGTGCTAGCCGTACGCCTGAAGAATCCCCATTTCGGTGTTTTCCGAACTGCAGCGAAGCAACAGCTTTCCCGAAGGGTCCAGTCACTCGACGCCAAAGGCAGTGCCTCACTGCAACACGTCCGATTCCAGTGCATCGGGAGAACTGAGTTTTTTCCTTGCTGTGAAGTGCTTTTGTGCTCCCCTTTAATGCTACACTTCTTTGTAATAGCCTTGAAATGGAGTGTCATAAGTAAAAATGTTGGATGATTATCTATTAAACCGTCTGGAAAAACATTTTGTTTGTGTTTTTTTGTTACGTATTAAATGATGTAAAGCAGAATTAATAGCACATTTTCATTCGGATTTACTGTGACATTGAACTCATTGTCTATCAAGAAGGGTCATGTTGGCGCCCAGGTGGCGCAGCGGGATATTCCGCTGACGCACCAGCACCGAGTTTCTGAACCTCCCGTTTCGAGGCTCGGTGTTGCCACCGGTCGGCTGGGCGCCATCTGGCGGGCATAATTGGCAGTGCCTGCAGGGTGGGGGACCGGACTATATGTGGGTGGGTGGGTCGGTCTTCATGCGCTGTGTAAGGACCCTGATTTGCAGAAGAGACGAGAAGAGGAGGGCTGTACACGTGTAAAGAAGGCGTGGGGCAGCGGCGTGCTCTCCTTGGATGCAGGTCTGGTGTGCCTGTTAGCAGCGGAAGACAGATTGGAAGCGCGAAAAATTGGGGAGAAAAATTCGGAGAAAAAAAAAAAAAGAAAGATTTTTATTATTATTTTGTCGGTTAGTTAAAGTTTTACTCAAAAAAGTGCTAGTTTGTCCTCTGTCTATTAATCATTGTATACATGATGCTTGTCTTTGCCTTTACTTCAAGACGGGGGGGGGGGGGTGTACGGTGGCTAAGTGGGTAGTGCTGTCGCCTCACAGCAAGAACGTCCTGGGTTCCATCTCCAGGTGGCGCGGTCCGGGTCCTTTCTGTGTGGAGTTTGCATGTTCTCCTCGTGACCGCGTGGGGTTTCCTCCGGGTACTCCGGTGTCCTCCCACAGTCCAATGACGTGCAAGTGAGGTGAATTGTTCGATATAACCTCTCGCCCGGGCTAAAGACGAAAAGGCTGCCGAGTGGTCCGAAGTTATGTTCTCTGATGAGAGTAAATTTCGCGTTACCTTCGGAAATCAAGGTCCCAGAGTCCGGAGGAAGAGAGGAGAGGCACAGAATCCACGTCGTTTGAGGTCCAGTGTAACGTTTCCACAGTCGGCGATGGTTCGGAGTGCCGTGTCATCTGCCGGTGTCGGTCCACCGTGGTCTCTGAGGTCCGAGGTCAACGCGACCGTCTACCGGGAGGTTTTAGAGCGCTTCGTGCTTCCTGCTGCCGACCGACTTTATGGAGATGCAGATTTCCTTTTCCGACGGGACTTGGCAACTGCACACGGTGCCAAAGCTACCAGTACCTGGTTAAAGGACCGTGGTATCCCTGTTCTTAATTGGCCAGCAGACTCGCCTGACCTTAACCCCACAGAAACTCGATGGGGTATCGTGAAGAGGAAGGTGCGATACGCCAGACCCGACGATTCGGAAGAGCTGAAGGCCACTGTCAGAGCGACCTGGGCTCTCATAACACCTGAGCAGTGCCACAGACCGATCGACTCCGTGCCACGCCGCGTTGCTGCAGTGATCCGGGCGAAAGGAGCCCCGACTGAGTATCGAGTGCTGTACATGCTCGTGCTTTTTGTGTTCATACTTTTCAGTCGGCCAACGTGTCTAAAAATCCTTTTTTTGTATCGGTCTTAAGTAATATTCTAATTTTCTGAGATACTGAATTTGGGGTTTTCATTAGTCGTCAGTCATGATCATCGACATTAAAAGAAAGATCATGACTGACGACTAAGTGTTATCGCTCACTTAGATCTACTTCGGCTCCGGATCCACCGCAGGAGGTGGATTGACGGCAGGGACCCTGGCCTGTAGGGAGCGAGTGTGCACGGAGCGATTCCGAACACCACCGTGTCACCTGTGTGGGTGACGCCGGCGGAGAGTGGCCGAAAGTCGGCAGTGCGTCTGGAGTGTGAGGTGTGGGACGGTGAACCGTTATGTTTATTTTTACCGTGTTTACGGTTTTAATGTTATTGTATGTCCAAACGTGAATAATGAAGAATCCTGCAGCGAGACACGCGCGCCGATCTCACCTCAACACGAGACTCGCAGGTAGGAACGAGGTTCAGGACTGGTGTATGTGTCATTAATGTCTAAACCACCGGCAACAAAAGTGAGTACACCCCTAAGAGACTACACCCCTAAATGCTTGTCATTTTCCCTCCAAAATGTCATGTGAATTGTTAGTGTTACTAGGTCTCAGGTGTGCATAGGGAGCAGGTGTGTTCAATTTAGTAGTACAGCTCTCACACTCTCATACTGGTCACTGAAAGTTCCAACATGGCACCTCATGGCAAAGAACTCTCTGAGGATCTTGAAAGACGAATTGTTGCGCTACATGAAGATGGCCAAGGCTACAAGAAGATTGCCAACACTGCAGCTGCAGCACAGTGGCCAAAATCATCCAGCGTTTTAAAAGAGCATGGTCCACTCAGAACAGACCTTCGCGTTGGTCGTCCAAAGAAGCTGAGTGCACGTGCTCAGCGTCACATCCAACTGCTGTCTTTGAAAGATAGGCGCAGGAGTGCTGTCAGCATTGCTGCAGAGATTGAAAAGGTGGGGGGTAAGCCTGTCAGTGCTCAGACCATACGCCGCACACTACATCAAATTGGTCTGCATGGCTGTCACCCCAGAAGGAAGCCTCTTCTGAAGTCTCTACACAAGAAAGCCCGCAAACAGTTTGCTGAAGACATGTCAACAAAGACCATGTCCTATGGTCTGATGAGACCAAGATTAATTTGTTTGGTTCAGATGGTCTCAAGCATGTGTGGCGGCAATCAGGTGAGGAGTACAAAGATAAGTGTGTCATGCCTACAGTGAAGCATGGTGGTGGGAATGCCATGGTCTGGGGCTGCATGAGTGCAGCAGGTGTTGGGGAGTTACATTTCATTGAGGGACACATGAACTGTGAAAGGTACAGTAAGGTATGTTAAGGTCCAGTAATGTCTGTTAAGGTTTAGTAAGGTCTGTTGAGGTCCAGTAAGGTCTGTTAAGGTCCAGTAAGGTCTGTTAAGGTCCAGTAAGGTATGTTAAAGTCCAGTAAGGTCTGTTAAGGTCCAGTAAGGTCTGTAAAGGTCCAGTAAGGTCTGTTAAGGTTTAGTGAGGTCTGTAAAGTTCCAGTAATGTCTGTTAAGGTTTAGTAAGGTATGTTAAGGTCCAGTAAGGTCTTTAAAGGTCCAGTAAGGTATGTTAAGGTCCAGTAAGGTATGTTAAGGTCCAGTAAGGTCTGTTAAGGTTTAGTAAGGTCTGTTAATGTCCAGTAAGGTTTGTTAAGGTTTAGTAAGGTCTGTAAAGGTCCAGAAAGGTCTGTTAAGGTCCAGTAAGGTCTGTTAAGGTCCAGTAAGGTATGTTAAGGTCCAGTAATGTTTGTTAAGGTTTAGTAAGGTCTGTTAAGGTCCAGTAACGTCTGTTAAGTTCCAGTAATGTCTGTTAAGGTTTAGTAAGCTCTGTAAAGTACCAGTAAGGTATGTTAAGGTCCAGTAAGGTCTTTTAAGGTTTAGTAAGGTCTGTTAAGGTTTAGTAAGGTCTGTAAAGGTCCAGTAAGGTATGTTAAGGTCCAGTAAGGTATGTTAAGGTCCAGTAAGGTCTGTTAAGGTTTAGTAAGGTCTGTAAAGGTCCAGTAAGGTATGTTAAGGTCCAGTAAGGTATGTTAAGTTCCAGTAATGTCTGTTAAGGTTTAGTAAGGTCTGTTAAGGTCCAGTAAGGTATGTTAAGGTCCAGTAAGGTCTGTAAAGGTCCAGTAAGGTATGTTAAGGTCCAGTAAGGTCTGTTAAGGTTTAATAAGGTCTGTTAAGGTCCAGTAAGGTTTGTTAAGTTTAAGTAAGGCCTGTTAAGGTCCAGTAAGGTCTGTTAAGGTCCAGTGATGTCTGTTGAGGTCCAGTAAGGTCTGTAAAGGTCCAGTAAAATCTGTTAATGTCCAGTAAGGTCTGTAAAGGTCCAGTATGGTATGTTAAGGTCCAGTAAAATCTGTTAAGGTTTAGTAAAGTCTGTAAAGGTCCAGTAAGGTCTGTTAAGGACCAGTAAGGTCTGTTAAGGTTTAGTAAGGTCTGTAAAGGTCCAGTAAGGTATTTTAAGGTCCAGTAAGGTGTGTTAAGGTTTAGTTAGGTCTGTAAAGGTCCATTAAGGTCTGTTAAGGTCTAGTGGGGTCTGTTAAGGTCCATTTAGGTATGTTAAGGTCCAGTAAAGTCTGTTAAGGTTTAGTAAGGTTTGTAAAGGTCCAGTAAGGTATGTTAAAATCCAGTAAGGTCTGTTAAGGTTTAGTAAGGTCTGTTGAAGTCCAATAAAGTCTGTTAAGGTTTAGTAGAGTCTGTATACGTCCAGTAAGGTATGTTAAGGTCAAGTAAGGTCTGTAAAGGTCCAGTATGGTCTGTTAAGGTTTAGTAAAGTCTGTAAAGGTCCAGTAAGGTATGTTAAGGTCCAGTAAGGTCTGTCAAGGTTTATTTAGGTCTGTAAAAGTCCAGTAAGGTATGTTAAGGTCTAGTAAGGTCTTTTAAGGTGTAGTAAGGTCTGTTAAGGTCTAGTAAGGTCTTTTAATGTTTAGTAAGGTCTTTTAATGTTTAGTAAGGTCTGTTAACGTCCAGTAAGGTCTGTTTAGGTTTAGTAAGGTCTGTTAAGGTTTAGTAAGGTCTGTTAAGGTTTATTAAGGTCTGTAAAGGTCCAGTAAGGTATGTTAAGGTCTAGTAAGGTCTGTTATGGTTTAGTAAGGTCTGTTAAGGTCCAGTAAGGTCTGTTTAGGTTTAGTAAGGTCTCTTAAGGGTTAGTAAGGTCTGTTAAGGTTTATTAAGGTCTGTAAAGGTCCAGTGAGGTCTGTTAAGGTTTAGTAAGGTCTGTTAAGACCTGAGAGAGAATGGGCGAGAGATATTGATACAGTAATAGGAGCGAGAGAATGGGTGAGAGATATAGAAAATGTAATAGGAGAGAGAGAATGGGCGAGAGATATAGAAAATGTAATAGAAGAGAGAGAATGGGCGAGAGATATAGACACAGTAATAAGAGAGAGAGAATGGGCGAGAGATATAGACACAGTAATGGGAGAGAGAGAATGGGCGAGCGATATAGACACAGTAATGGAGAGAGAATGGGCGAGAGATATAGACACAGTAATGGGAGAGAGAGAATGGGCGAGAGATATAGACACAGTAATGGGAGAGAGAGAATGGGCGAGAGATATAGAAAATGTAATAGGAGAGAGAGAATGGGCGAGAGATATAGACACAGTAATAAGAGAGAGAGAATGGGCGAGAGATATAGACACAGTAATGGGAGAGAGAGAATGGGCGAGCGATATAGACACAGTAATGGAGAGAGAATGGGCGAGCGATATAGACACAGTAATGGAGAGAGAATGGGCGAGAGATATAGACACAGTAATGGAAGAGAGAGAATGGGCGAGAGATATAGACACAGTAATAAGAGAGAGAGAATGGGCGAGAGATATACTGTATATTGTCCTCATTGTAGACGGCGATTTAAAAAGCCAAGGTAAAGCAGGAGCCTAGCCTGCAGCGTTATAGATTTTTCTTGTCTTGTTCTGCCTCAAGCTCGTTACATTTCGTGTTCTAAAGCACTGATTAGAAACTATCACTATGACAAGTATTTCTTCTAGGTTCTGCTGAACCCTCAAATAACATTTACGCTACCCCACAGACTGACTTTAGAATCTCAGTTTCCATTCCGATACCTCAGAACTCCCTCTGGGTTCGTGCGATTACCATACAAACGATTTTCCGCTCTCCTCTCACACAGGGAATCAACTTCTGTCCTGGTCAGGAGGTTCCCGGGGTTACTAATCACACCCAGCAGGAACACACCATGCAGCCACTCATCTTCCATCTCGGACGAGACGGGACGACTTGTTCAGATCAGTTTCGAAGTGTTCTGTTCACACTATACAACTTGATCTCTTGTAATCGGGAGTTATTTAAGTAAGTTTGTAAGTTTTGGTCTGAATTGGAACATGTAGTATGATCCAGTATGACCCACTATTAAGGAAAGTATTTCTAAAAGAGTGGACACTGGTATACTTACGAAGGAATATGCCATATCAATGGCCATGAGTTTGACATCTGAAGTCCAACAAACTCAGTCTCAGCAACATTTGAAAGTTCGTATTAGTAATTGACCTGTTTGGGGTCCCAGATTAATACCATCCTAGGACACGACTAATAAGAGTGTTGTTTGTAAGATGCAGCTTTATTCGGTGTGACAGGAAAATCTACTCTAGTTTCTTGTAGCGTACTGTACGTATTGGCCTGTGGCCCTCTGAGCGTCTTATCTAACACTAATTAAATCGCATCGGTGCAGTAGCAGGTAACAGAAGCAGTCACTGGTTTCACCCCGTGACTGGTTCGTCTGCCTCGGCCCGCCGCTGCACATGAGAGGAGGGGAGGAGGAGGAGGAGAGGGGGGCTGGATCTGTCTAATCGATACAGAGCCGGATTGATCTGCGCGCTCCGAGGGAAGCTGATTAAACGGCCCTTTTTGTGATTGCAAATAGCACCTTATAGATTATCATCTGCGCTCGTCGAGGACGCCTGATAAAGGCGCAAGACGAATCGGCGTGGCATGGCTTCGGTCAGAGAATTGTTAAGCCATAAAATCCTTAGTTTTAATATGAGAATTTAGCTCGAGCTGGAGAATCCTTGACTTCAAATGCAAATGAATCATCCATTAAGGCAGAAGTCAAGAATATGATATTCTTTGTATGAACGATTGTCTGTGGTCAGTGTTTCTAGGGACAGTGGTAGCCTAGTGGATAGAGCTTTGGGCTATCGATTGAAAGGCTGAGAGTTTGAATCCCAGATTTGCCATGCAGCCACCGTTGGGCCCTTGACTCCAGGGGTGCCGTACAATGGCTGACCCTGTGCTCTGACCCCAGCTTCCAAACGAGCCTTATGACGAGTGGAAATCAGTCTGGATAGTCAGAGCTAGTCCAAGAACCATTCAATCCAGATTTGCATGGGAGTGGAGGCTGTCTACATGTAACCGAAGCTCTGAAAATACTTGTTTTGTGGTCAGATGATACAAAGAATGGGTTATCTGGAAACAACTTTGTACCTACTTGTATTGTAGTGTAGAGTATAACTGCAGTCATGACAGAAGTTCGGTTGTGACTATTAGACGTGGCTGATTAAGGTGAAACAAGCTAATATTAGATGCAGTACAGGTATAGTGCGGCATGTAATATCTATGAGACAGAAGGAGTAGCGGTGCTAGAGGTTTTGGCCTCAGCTCTGTGTGTTCATTGAGTCGACTTGATCTGCCTTTATGTGCTTGTATTTAGCAGGATTAGCCCTTCTGCCCTCAGGCTGTTGAATCGCCCCGGCCTCTCTGTGTGGTTCTTTATGGCACACGTTCACCTAGATGATTTTTTTTATTCATCTGTTTACTTTCTCTCACACTCAGTCAGCATTTGTCAGCACTCAGTCAGCATTATCTTGTGATAAAATACGTCTCTTAGCCGTCGTCTTTTCTCTTTCCCTTATTTGTCCTTCCTCCTTGTCCTCTCCCCTTTCTTTCGTTTCATTTTTATTCTCTGCCTCACCCTCCTCCCTTCCAAATTCTTCCTCAGTCTCTCAGAGCGAAATGGAATAATTAAACATTAATGTTGCTTTTGATCTCTCCGTCCCCTTTTTTGCTCGACTGGACCGGGTCAGGGCGAGAAAAGAGATTCTCTGAAGAAATCAATAGCTGTGTGGAGCGCTGCAAAATTTATTCAGCTTTCAGAGAACGTTCTTGTTGTGGCACACTTTAACCCTCACCATTCCTGCAGTGTGTATTAGTTTAGGAGGTGTGTGTGTGTGTGGTGGTGGGGGTGTCTTTTAACCCCCCCCCCATCTCTCTTTTTGTTTTGCCCTCTTGTTCCTTCTTTCTCTCCACCTTTTCTGCTCAAGCTCTCAGTACTCATTAATCTCTGTCCTCACCTAAAGAGCCACTTAAGATGATGTAGAGCCTGACTGAACACACACATACACACACACACACCTCCAGTTCTGACGGTCCATGACCTCCTAAAACTAGTGAACCCAGCATAGAACAATACGCCACATCAGAACACCGCTAATGTCATAAACACATAGTTCAGATCAACATGGACCGTCTCTAGATATCACATTCAAAAAAGAGCCCGGCGCCCAACACACATCATGTAGAACTCACCAAAACGTGGCTCGGTGGGTTGCACTCTCGCCTGACGGCAAGAAGGTCAGGTGGAGCGGTCTGGGTCATTTAATTGTATATACTGTTATACTACTGCTTCTATTATTAGTTTGAGTTGTATTCCATGCCACAGTATTAGATGCACACATTCTATTTATCCACCCAAACAACCAACAGGGATATATTGGTAATATTTCCCTGGTGGTCTAGCTCCATAGGTAGGGCTTTTCCGATTGACTAAAATGTACATTTAAGTCAGAATCTCTTCCAAAATTCTCCAGTGTGATGATGACTGATACACCACAGATCATGCATGTGAAGCATTATATTTAAGCCTACTGCCATCATGAATCATACATGTGGCTAATGTTTATGTTAAGACAGGAAGCTTCGTGAATTAACTATTAACTGTGTGACGAGTCGTTTTCTAACCTTTCTGTTCATGTCAAGAGTGTAACTGTTCACTCGACTGTGTTTGGGGGGGAGGGGTGTTATTGGGAGCAATGCTTCGAGTGTCCTTGACTCCCTTGAAGAGGCCCATTTTTGGCTTTGTAGGCGAGCTCGGTGTTTTAAACTGAATGCGTGCAGCTACAGGAAGCTAGGTAAGATGCTAAGGAATATAAACTGATGTTTCTTAATGTGGTTTTATTTTTGGTTTAACAGAACTGGGCTCCTCCTGGGTGTGAGAAGCTGGGGAAGTGTCTTAAACCGCCGTCGTCAAACCCATGGAAATTTGACTGGCCACATTGATACACATCTACCAAAATGAACAAACAGGATAAAGGGTTTCTCATTCTGATTGCTCCTATGTGTATACGGGTATGATTTTATAATGTGTCTACAGTTTCCTGTAATGCTGTGATTTTAGGGATTCTTCTTTTAATGCATTAAATTGTATTTAATCTATCTGGAATCTAATCCGTAGCTGCAAAAGTTTGGTTTTGTGAAATGAAATAAAATGAAGGCTCTGTGATGTATCGCTTTTCTTGGATTTTTTTTTTTAAACGGCAGAGTTTCAAAAACTGATTGAACTGTTTAACTGTGGGTGTTGCTATCGCATATCGCATATGCTGGTATGAGTGGATAAGACACAGCAGTGCTGATGGAGTTTTTAAACACCTCACTGTCAGTGCTGGACTGAGAAGAGTCCACCAACCAAAAACATCCAGCCAACAGCGCCCTGTGGGCAGCGTCCTGTGACCACTGATGAAGGTCTAGAAGATGACCGAACCAAACAGCAGCAATAGACTTTACATGTACAAGGTGGACCGACTAGGTAGGAGTGTCTAACAGAGTGGACGGCGAGTGGACACGGTGTTTAAAAACTCCAGCAGCGCTGCTGTGTCTGATCCACTCATACCAGCACAACACACACTAACACACCACCACCATGTCAGTGTCACTGCAGTGCTGAGAATGATCCACCACCTATATAATAGGTGCTGCTCTGTGGTGGTCCTGTGGGCGGATAAGACTGTGGTGCATGTGACGCAATGGGGGTCTCCAGCAGAGGAAGAGTAATTGACTGATCTAAAATTGGGAGATAAAAAGGAAGAAAGTGCATAAATGAAATAGGCACACGGTGATTCCGGTGTCCGTGCGATGACCCCGTACTCCTTCATCGCCTTGCGGCGAGTGCGAACACCCGCACAGGTCGGTGGCTCAGTCGGGTCTAAAACCCTCGAGTTCAAACACTCTACAGTGTGGCACTAGCGCCTTAGCCTGCCGCGCCATCCGAACAACGCGAAATAGGTCATAAAAACCAATGAAGCTAATAATAAGTCATGTCAACAGGCATTAAGAAAATAAAATAAGCTCACTTGTTTTAATATATATGATAGGGTCACTGTGATTTAATTCCTCAACTGACATTCGCTTTGGGTCATCAACCCTTGTTTTAATATACAGTATACGTGACAGGGTCCGCAACTGACCTTTGATTTGGGTCACTGGGTCTCGAACCCTCGACTTGAAACACTCCACCGTGTAGCACTAGTGCCTTAGACCGCTGCACCATCCGAGCTATGCGTGATGTGCTCTCATAGGAGGTCGTAAAAACAAATGAAGTGCGCCCTCTTGTGGTGAAAGTAATTATAAGCAACCGGCAGGGCTTTTATGCAAATTTCTTGATGGACTACAACTGTAAAGCATTAAAATCATTTGTCTGCGCCACCAATATAATCCTGATATTTAAGAAAGAAAAAAGAATAAAAGGATATTTGTATATGAATGGATAGAGCCCTTGGGACTTTTAGTTTGAAATGCCATTCTGGTACAGGTGTGTGTGTGTGTGTGACGTCAGACTGTTTGGGTAGTTTCACGCAGGTGTAGTGGATCGTGTTTGTGATGTTTGTACCAGAGTTTAGTTTTGATTAAAATTAAGTTCAAACTGGATATTTTCACGTCCTACACGAATCTAAGAGTAAGTAAGTGCTAATGAAGTGATGTGGTCTGAGTTTACATGCACAGTATTTAGATTCTTACTACCAATCACACGATTATTGTGTTCACCTGAGCTTCAGCAGAGAGCAACATGGGATATCAAAAGCACTACTAGTACTACTATAAGAATACTACATATGTAATATAAATATAATCTGACTAGTATTGTTTGGAGTCCATCTGTGTTTACTCCACCACAATCATTAAGGTCGGTTTTTTGTTGTGTTTTGTTTGTTGACATGTAAGTAAAATCATGTTTCTCAGGATGTCAAGTGTGATTTAATCGATGTATACTTTTCAGGCTTTCAGGTGAAGCTGAACATTATGAGCAGCCGTCCGGTCACTACTGTCGTCATTAAGAGAGCTGACCTCAAGTACCAGTCGGTGTGTTCAGTGTGCATAATGGCATCGTAAGTAGACTTTATCACTGTTCTGCACAGATCTGATTAGGCTGTCACTCTGTCTAACAATATTAGCTATAGTGGAGAGCTGTTGAGAAATAGAGAGTGTCATATTGTGTTTAATGTTACGTGTATTATGTTTATGTATGATGTTTCTGCACAGATGTGCAGCCTGATGTGTGGTGGTGTTCGGGTAGAACACAGGATCATCCAAAAAATGGACAAAGTGTGGGTGAGGTAAGAGAAAAGCAATACATATCTATCTAATTATATAAGTTTTAGTTAATTAACGAAGTTATAACAGTTAAAAAGCAAGCGCTGTCATGATGTTTTTTTTTTTTCCTCATGTTGATGTAACTGAGCAATGTTGTCATCAGCAAGAGGCGCTGTAGTTTTTGATGCTGGGAGCGAAAGTGGCCCAGTCCTCCCACACTGACCTGTGCGCGGAAAACGCGCACAGGACAGGAGAGAGTGAGAGGGGAAGACCTCTGCGGCCTTTAGGAGTTCCCCTCTCATACGCGTCCGTGGCGTTTCTTGTGTGAACGTCCGACTTGGGTAAGTCGACAGCCGAGATTCGAACATGGAGTCCGAATCTCTTAACAGTGGTGCACCACTGCGCTGCGCCACCCGGGCGTCACAAAAAACACTGTCAGATAGGCGGTGATAAAACCAGTGCAGTGCGCCACCTGGTGGAGAGAGTCATTCATTGAAGGCGCATCACTGAAGTTATTTGGCTACGCACTACTGTGAGCAATTTATTAAATGGATATATTATTTATTATTGTACTTTGTGCAATACATTTTAAATAACTGTGCAATATTTGGTTAACTTTCTTTAAAAATACTGTTTATATTTTTGTCATTTTTTTACATTTTCTTACTTTTTACTTCTTAACATATGTGTAAACACTTTGTATTTTTTAGTTTTATATTCTTGAAAGCTGCTGTAACGCTGTAAATTTCCCCCGTTAGGATTAATTTTCCACAAGGTGGCGCACTGCACTGGTTTTTATCACCTATTTGACAGTGTTTTTCCGTAGGATAATAAAAGGCTATCTTATCTTATTTTATTTTGTTATCTTATTTTATCTTAGTGGAATTTGCAAAATATTAGTTTGTTCAACAATTTCGGTGGATCATTAGTTATTGAAATAGAAATGAGGGTTAGTAATAAAGTCGGTTTATTTGTTTATTTGTTGTACTACATTGTTTGCATGTTTTTTACTCCACCTGGCAGTCAGTTTGGACACCCCTGGTTCAGAGGAGCAGCAAACGCTACTACCGGTTAGTGTCTAGGGAGCCTGAGAGGTCGATTTGACACGCACCCTCAATCTCACACGCGTGTAGTGACGGGAAGCTGTAGGCTGCTGTGAGCATGGATGCTAGCACCAAAGCTCAGAAACTTGAGCTTATTGAACGGAATATTCGGCATTTTCCTGACTTTCCAACCAAAGGAATCGTGTTTAAGTGAGTACATGTAACATTTGTATGTGTCGTAAGTGTAGCGGCTTTGTTTTAACGTGTTGAGCCGTTGTAAACAAGCCGCTAGCATTACCGCTAGTAACGGTTTGAATGAGCCGCGGTAAAAGTTACGTTTAGGTGAATGAAAGCAGAAGCAGTGAGATTATAAAACACGCGTGAGGGAGTAATTATGTTACTTTTAGAAGTTTTTGTGCAGTTTTGTTATATTTTTCAGTTAGCATTTACCACAACGTGGTTTGTTGTGTAATTGTTCCCAGAATTCACAGCAAGGGTTTGAATGAGGTCCCACATGCAGTGTTGCCGACTCCTCAGTAAGGAAAGTAGCTATTGGCTGTCCTAAAAGTCGCTAAATGCATAGGATCCATTTGCGTGTAATTGACGCCGTAGAAGAGAGGAATAACATCGTGGGAGAGACAAAGTGGGTAAAAACACCCTAAATATGTTTAGAACTTCAAATGAACGTTCTTCTGTTGATTTGTGGTTTGTTTTTCTTTTTTAAGACAACACTGAGCTGCTCTGAGCAGGGTTGCCAGATTGCGACAGTAATTTTCAGCCAAAATGCATGAAAAAACGCCCAAAACACAGGATAAGCAGATGGTGTTTAGCATTTCACAAAAAATAAACCAGTTAAACCATCATGACCTACAAATTAATATCTTAAAATGTACAGATCAGTAATTATACATTATAAAGAACAAATTATTTTTGCTTGCATGTATTTGAAGTAGCCTACCAAGTTTGTAAAATGCATTATTTATGATAGGACACACAAACCTTTGCAAGTAAATAAAAATAAACTTGCAAGCAATGAAAGTTTAACCTCTCGTACATATGAGAGGTTGTATGTACGAGACTTGCTTTCCTTCATATTCAACTCAAATCACTTGTCTAACATATGAATCAGTGTATTGATGGGCGTGGCAACAGTGTCTTGGACTGGAAAGAATAACCTGTCAATCAAATTTTTGACAAAGGGTTGGATGTGGTGGAAGAAGGTAGACCTATTTATATTCCACCTGCTTTAGAAAGCAATAGTTTTTTTATTTACATTTTGCCTTGCCACTTTCCAACAAAATTCGCCCATTTTGGTGGAAAACCGCTCAATCTGGCAACACTGATTGTGATATTGACGGCAGGCCCCGCTGCTCGTTGAGGACAGTAACTGCAGAACAAGATGTGTTTTCACGTTCGAGTCTCCAAAAGTCTCCAATAACACCAGAAAAAGTCGCTAGATTTGTCGCTAGTCGCTTTTTTGAAAAAAAGTCGCTAGAGGGGTCAGAAAACTCGCTAAATATAGCGACAAAGTCGCTAAGTTGGCAACACTGGCCACATGTCTGTAATCAGTGTGTTTAGTTTGTAATGTGGTTATTTCTTTTATACTTTGTACAGCTACAATCAGTGAATGTATCTAAACTGTTTATAAACTCTGTACCTATCTAGCTTTTATTATGTTGGTTAATGTTAGTCACAGCGTTGCAGTGGACATTGCCCTTTTTATTAGGAGTGCTATGTTTACTGATAATGGTTGCCAGTGTTCCTCTTAAACTGGTAGTTTTTTTGTTGTTTGAATGTGTTAATGACATTTGCATTTTAACCCTTATAGCAGTTCTACTTGTGTTCACAGAATGCTGTGCCTGTGTGTACTTATAGTGGGCTGGAAGTCTAAACTGTCCATCTATGGTTGTAATTGTGTTTTAATGCCCATTCTATCTTTGTGTGGTTTAGGGATATTTGTCCAATCGTGAAGGAGCCCAAAGCGCTGACTGCGGTCATCGATTTGTTTGAAGAACATGTCAGACAGAAGTATCCACAGACTGAACTCATAGTTGGTAAGGAATGTTATTTATTATTAACAGCAGGATCACTGTAAAGTTTTGGTCATATTGACTAAGAATATAAAAAATGTAGAGATGGGACGATCGATCGGCTATGAATCGGTATCGGCCGATTTTTAATCAAAATATGCTATCGGCGATCGGCCGATATCTCCTAAAAGTAGCCGATCCGATCGTGTGATATATAAAGATCACGTTAAGTTAACAGCTCAGTGGATTGATCCAGACTTTGAGCTACGAAGCACCAACCATCACATCACCATTCATCAACCATCGTACAGAAACCACAGTGAAAGCTCTTCATGACCTAAAATAACATCATTAACGTTGTGCATCATACATACGATGTAATTCTGCTGATTGTAATATTTATTTTAAAAAGATAATTCAACCCGGTCACATCTGAGTCGATTCTATCAGCACGTTATATAAACTCCTGGTTCACTTTGGTAAATCGTGAGCGGTTCTTACTTGTGATGTAGATGAGAACAGAAGACGTTACAGAGCCAATCAGAGGCAAAAGTTTATTCATTACCAAATTCGTTAGTTCAGGATCATCTGCTGAACTTTTAGCTCCTTAGACGGAACGAGTCTGACGGTCGGTTACAGATCTGTGGTAATAGCAGTTTAATTAAGCTTTTTAATGAAGCTTTTTAATGTAAGAGAGTCATACAAAATGTTCTGTAGTAGTTGGTGTTTATTTAAAACCACGACATTTAATTAATAACAGTAAACACGGAGAGATAACTGAGAAGAGAAACTTACGCTTGGCGAAAAATGAATCGTCTCGTGAATCAATGAATCACTTATAGCGATACTGTGAACAAAGCGTCTCTTCTAAGGGCACGCGTGCGCGCTGCTCCGGTTTATCTTCACTGTGAGGCTCTTTTTAAGTTTATTTATTTTATTTGCTGCTAACCTAAACCCCCCCCCCCCCCCCCCCCCCCCGGAATCGGTGAGGGATGTTTATAATGGAGAAAGTTAGTAAAGGCGTGTAAGTTTTGAAATGTGTATGTACAGATAGATATGTTTTATTTGCAGGTCTGGAAGCTAGAGGCTTTTTGTTCGGGCCTCTTTTGTCGCAGAGGTTGGGAATCGGCTTTGTGCCCGTCAGGAAGAAGGGGAAGCTTCCCGGTCCTACCGTGGCTGTTGAATATGTGATGGAAAAATGTGAAGAGGTTCAGAGAATAAAGTGTGGCTCGATGAGTGTACAATGCATGTATTACGAAGGTTTGAGTTAAGCGTGTTTTTTACAGGCTGAAGCACAAGTCGATGGTGTGGAACGTGGACAGCAGGTCATTCTGAAGATCTTGCATGTTTTGTTTGTGAAACTTTTATACAATTGTGTTCAACACACACTACACATCTAAGTAACCAATTATGTATGTAAAGTAATTAGTTCCTAAATAGTTCTATCTAAATTTCTTAGTACGTAACTTAATATTGAATATATTTAATACTCTTAAATATATTTTAATAGAAGTCCCCTCTTCCCTTCACTCTTCAATATATTTAAATAAAAGTCCCCTCTTCCCTTCATTCTTAAATATATTTTAATAAAAGTCCCCTCTTCCCTTCACTCTTCAATATATTTTAATAAAAGAACGAAGTCCCCTCTTCCCTTCACTCTTCAATAAATATATTTCAATAAAAGTCGTCCCCTCTTCCCTTCACTCTTAAATAGAAGTCCCCTCTTCCCTTCACTCTTAAATATATTTGAATAAAAGTCCCCTCTTCCCTTCACTCTTAAATATATTTGAATAAAAGTCCCCTCTTCCCTTCACTCTTAAATATATTTGAATAAAAGAAAGAAGTCCCCTCTTCCCTTCACTCTTCAATAAAAGAAAGAAGTCCCCTCTTCCCTTCACTCTTCAATAAAAGAAAGAAGTCCCCTCTTCCCTTCACTCTTCAATAAAAGAAAGAAGTCCCCTCTTCCCTTCACTCTTCAATATATTTTAATAAAAGAACGAAGTCCCCTCTTCCCTTCACTCTTCAATAAATATATTTCAATAAAAGTCGTCCCCTCTTCCCTTCACTCTTAAATAGAAGTCCCCTCTTCCCTTCACTCTTAAATATATTTGAATAAAAGTCCCCTCTTCCCTTCACTCTTCAATATATTTTAATAAAAGAACGAAGTCCCCTCTTCCCTTCACTCTTCAATAAATATATTTCAATAAAAGTCGTCCCCTCTTCCCTTCACTCTTAAATAGAAGTCCCCTCTTCCCTTCACTCTTAAATATATTTGAATAAAAGTCCCCTCTTCCCTTCACTCTTAAATATATTTGAATAAAAGTCCCCTCTTCCCTTCACTCTTCAATATATTTGAATAAAAGAAAGAAGTCCCCTCTTCCCTTCACTCTTAAATATATTTGAATAAAAGTCCCCTCTTCCCTTCACTCTTCAATATATTTGAATAAAAGAAAGAAGTCCCCTCTTCCCTTCACTCTTCAATATATTTTAATAAAAGAAAGAAGTCCCCGCTTCCCTTCACTCTTCAATAAAAGAAAGAAGTCCCCTCTTCCCTTCACTCTTCAATATATTTTAATAAAAGAAAGAAGTCCCCGCTTCCCTTCACTCTTCAATAAAAGAAAGAAGTCCCCTCTTCCCTTCACTCTTCAATATATTTCAATAAAAGAAAGAAGTCCCCGCTTCCCTTCACTCTTCAATAAAAGAAAGAAGTCCCCTCTTCCCTTCACTCTTCAATATATTTCAATAAAAGAAAGAAGTCCCCGCTTCCCTTCACTCTTCAATATATTTCAATAAAAGAAAGAAGTCCCCGCTTCCCTTCACTCTTCAATAAAAGAAAGAAGTCCCCTCTTCCCTTCACTCTTCAATATATTTCAATAAAAGAAAGAAGTCCCCTCTTCCCTTCACTCTTCAATAAATATATTTTAATAAAAGAAAGAAGTCCCCTCTTCCATAAATATATTTCAATAAAAGAAAGAAGTCCCCTCTTCCCTTCACTCTTCAATAAATATATTTCAATAAAAGAAAGAAGTCCCCGCTTCCCTTCACTCTTCAATAAATATATTTTAATAAAAGAAAGAAGTCCCCTCTTCCCTTCACTCTTCAATATATTTCAATAAAAGAAAGAAGTCCCCTCTTCCCTTCACTCTTCAATAAATATATTTCAATAAAAGAAAGAAGTCCCCTCTTCCCTTCACTCTTCAATAAATATATTTCAATAAAAGAAAGAAGTCCCCGCTTCCCTTCACTCTTCAATAAAAGAAAGAAGTCCCCTCTTCCCTTCACTCTTCAATATATTTCAATAAAAGAAAGAAGTCCCCGCTTCCCTTCACTCTTCAATAAAAGAAAGAAGTCCCCTCTTCCCTTCACTCTTCAATATATTTCAATAAAAGAAAGAAGTCCCCTCTTCCCTTCACTCTTCAATAAATATATTTCAATAAAAGAAAGAAGTCCCCTCTTCCCTTCACTCTTCAATAAATATATTTCAATAAAAGAAAGAAGTCCCCTCTTCCCTTCACTCTTCAATATATTTCAATAAAAGAAAGAAGTCCCCTCTTCCCTTCACTCTTCAATAAATATATTTCAATAAAAGAAAGAAGTCCCCTCTTCCCTTCACTCTTCAATATATTTCAATAAAAGAAAGAAGTCCCCTCTTCCCTTCACTCTTCAATATATTTCAATAAAAGAAAGAAGTCCCCGCTTCCCTTCACTCTTCAATAAAAGAAAGAAGTCCCCTCTTCCCTTCACTCTTCAATATATTTCAATAAAAGAAAGAAGTCCCCTCTTCCCTTCACTCTTCAATAAATATATTTCAATAAAAGAAAGAAGTCCCCTCTTCCATAAATATATTTCAATAAAAGAAAGAAGTCCCCTCTTCCCTTCACTCTTCAATAAATATATTTTAATAAAAGAAAGAAGTCCCCTCTTCCCTTCACTCTTCAATAAATATATTTCAATAAAAGAAAGAAGTCCCCGCTTCCCTTCACTCTTCAATAAATATATTTCAATAAAAGAAAGAAGTCCCCTCTTCCCTTCACTCTTCAATAAATATATTTCAATAAAAGAAAGAAGTCCCCGCTTCCCTTCACTCTTCAATAAAAGAAAGAAGTCCCCTCTTCCCTTCACTCTTCAATATATTTCAATAAAAGAAAGAAGTCCCCTCTTCCCTTCACTCTTCAATAAATATATTTTAATAAAAGAAAGAAGTCCCCTCTTCCATAAATATATTTCAATAAAAGAAAGAAGTCCCCTCTTCCCTTCACTCTTCAATAAATATATTTCAATAAAAGAAAGAAGTCCCCGCTTCCCTTCACTCTTCAATAAATATATTTTAATAAAAGAAAGAAGTCCCCTCTTCCCTTCACTCTTCAATAAATATATTTCAATAAAAGAAAGAAGTCCCCGCTTCCCTTCACTCTTCAATAAATATATTTCAATAAAAGAAAGAAGTCCCCTCTTCCCTTCACTCTTCAATAAATATATTTCAATAAAAGAAAGAAGTCCCCGCTTCCCTTCACTCTTCAATAAAAGAAAGAAGTCCCCTCTTCCCTTCACTCTTCAATATATTTCAATAAAAGAAAGAAGTCCCCTCTTCCCTTCACTCTTCAATAAATATATTTCAATAAAAGAAAGAAGTCCCCGCTTCCCTTCACTCTTCAATAAATATATTTTAATAAAAGAAAGAAGTCCCCTCTTCCATAAATATATTTCAATAAAAGAAAGAAGTCCCCTCTTCCCTTCACTCTTCAATAAATATATTTCAATAAAAGAAAGAAGTCCCCGCTTCCCTTCACTCTTCAATAAATATATTTTAATAAAATAAAGAAGTCCCCTCTTCCCTTCACTCTTCAATATATTTGAATAAAAGAAAGAAGTCCCCTCTTCCCTTCACTCTTCAATAAATATATTTCAATAAAAGAAAGAAGTCCCCTCTTCCCTTCACTCTTCAATAAAAGAAAGAAGTCCCCTCTTCCCTTCACTCTTCAATATATTTCAATAAAAGAAAGAAGTCCCCTCTTCCCTTCACTCTTCAATAAATATATTTCAATAAAAGAAAGAAGTCCCCGCTTCCCTTCACTCTTCAATAAATATATTTCAATAAAAGAAAGAAGTCCCCTCTTCCCTTCACTCTTCAATAAATATATTTCAATAAAAGAAAGAAGTCCCCGCTTCCCTTCACTCTTCAATAAAAGAAAGAAGTCCCCTCTTCCCTTCACTCTTCAATATATTTCAATAAAAGAAAGAAGTCCCCTCTTCCCTTCACTCTTCAATAAATATATTTTAATAAAAGAAAGAAGTCCCCTCTTCCATAAATATATTTCAATAAAAGAAAGAAGTCCCCGCTTCCCTTCACTCTTCAATAAATATATTTTAATAAAAGAAAGAAGTCCCCTCTTCCCTTCACTCTTCAATATATTTCAATAAAAGAAAGAAGTCCCCTCTTCCCTTCACTCTTCAATAAATATATTTCAATAAAAGAAAGAAGTCCCCTCTTCCCTTCACTCTTCAATAAATATATTTCAATAAAAGAAAGAAGTCCCCTCTTCCCTTCACTCTTCAATAAAAGAAAGAAGTCCCCTCTTCCCTTCACTCTTCAATATATTTCAATAAAAGAAAGAAGTCCCCGCTTCCCTTCACTCTTCAATAAATATATTTTAATAAAAGAAAGAAGTCCCCTCTTCCCTTCACTCTTCAATATATTTGAATAAAAGAAAGAAGTCCCCTCTTCCCTTCACTCTTCAATAAATATATTTCAATAAAAGAAAGAAGTCCCCTCTTCCCTTCACTCTTCAATAAAAGAAAGAAGTCCCCTCTTCCCTTCACTCTTCAATATATTTCAATAAAAGAAAGAAGTCCCCGCTTCCCTTCACTCTTCAATAAAAGAAAGAAGTCCCCTCTTCCCTTCACTCTTCAATATATTTCAATAAAAGAAAGAAGTCCCCTCTTCCCTTCACTCTTCAATAAATATATTTCAATAAAAGAAAGAAGTCCCCTCTTCCCTTCACTCTTCAATAAATATATTTCAATAAAAGAAAGAAGTCCCCTCTTCCCTTCACTCTTCAATATATTTCAATAAAAGAAAGAAGTCCCCTCTTCCCTTCACTCTTCAATAAATATATTTCAATAAAAGAAAGAAGTCCCCTCTTCCCTTCACTCTTCAATATATTTCAATAAAAGAAAGAAGTCCCCTCTTCCCTTCACTCTTCAATATATTTCAATAAAAGAAAGAAGTCCCCGCTTCCCTTCACTCTTCAATAAAAGAAAGAAGTCCCCTCTTCCCTTCACTCTTCAATATATTTCAATAAAAGAAAGAAGTCCCCTCTTCCCTTCACTCTTCAATAAATATATTTCAATAAAAGAAAGAAGTCCCCTCTTCCCTTCACTCTTCAATAAATATATTTCAATAAAAGAAAGAAGTCCCCGCTTCCCTTCACTCTTCAATAAAAGAAAGAAGTCCCCTCTTCCCTTCACTCTTCAATATATTTCAATAAAAGAAAGAAGTCCCCGCTTCCCTTCACTCTTCAATAAAAGAAAGAAGTCCCCTCTTCCCTTCACTCTTCAATATATTTCAATAAAAGAAAGAAGTCCCCTCTTCCCTTCACTCTTCAATAAATATATTTCAATAAAAGAAAGAAGTCCCCTCTTCCCTTCACTCTTCAATATATTTCAATAAAAGAAAGAAGTCCCCTCTTCCCTTCACTCTTCAATATATTTCAATAAAAGAAAGAAGTCCCCGCTTCCCTTCACTCTTCAATAAAAGAAAGAAGTCCCCTCTTCCCTTCACTCTTCAATATATTTCAATAAAAGAAAGAAGTCCCCTCTTCCCTTCACTCTTCAATAAATATATTTCAATAAAAGAAAGAAGTCCCCTCTTCCCTTCACTCTTCAATAAATATATTTTAATAAAAGAAAGAAGTCCCCTCTTCCATAAATATATTTCAATAAAAGAAAGAAGTCCCCTCTTCCCTTCACTCTTCAATAAATATATTTTAATAAAAGAAAGAAGTCCCCTCTTCCCTTCACTCTTCAATAAATATATTTCAATAAAAGAAAGAAGTCCCCGCTTCCCTTCACTCTTCAATAAATATATTTCAATAAAAGAAAGAAGTCCCCTCTTCCCTTCACTCTTCAATAAATATATTTCAATAAAAGAAAGAAGTCCCCGCTTCCCTTCACTCTTCAATAAAAGAAAGAAGTCCCCTCTTCCCTTCACTCTTCAATATATTTCAATAAAAGAAAGAAGTCCCCTCTTCCCTTCACTCTTCAATAAATATATTTTAATAAAAGAAAGAAGTCCCCTCTTCCATAAATATATTTCAATAAAAGAAAGAAGTCCCCTCTTCCCTTCACTCTTCAATAAATATATTTCAATAAAAGAAAGAAGTCCCCGCTTCCCTTCACTCTTCAATAAATATATTTTAATAAAAGAAAGAAGTCCCCTCTTCCCTTCACTCTTCAATATATTTGAATAAAAGAAAGAAGTCCCCTCTTCCCTTCACTCTTCAATAAATATATTTCAATAAAAGAAAGAAGTCCCCGCTTCCCTTCACTCTTCAATAAATATATTTCAATAAAAGAAAGAAGTCCCCTCTTCCCTTCACTCTTCAATAAATATATTTCAATAAAAGAAAGAAGTCCCCGCTTCCCTTCACTCTTCAATAAAAGAAAGAAGTCCCCTCTTCCCTTCACTCTTCAATATATTTCAATAAAAGAAAGAAGTCCCCTCTTCCCTTCACTCTTCAATAAATATATTTTAATAAAAGAAAGAAGTCCCCTCTTCCATAAATATATTTCAATAAAAGAAAGAAGTCCCCTCTTCCCTTCACTCTTCAATAAATATATTTCAATAAAAGAAAGAAGTCCCCGCTTCCCTTCACTCTTCAATAAATATATTTTAATAAAAGAAAGAAGTCCCCTCTTCCCTTCACTCTTCAATATATTTGAATAAAAGAAAGAAGTCCCCTCTTCCCTTCACTCTTCAATAAATATATTTCAATAAAAGAAAGAAGTCCCCTCTTCCCTTCACTCTTCAATATATTTCAATAAAAGAAAGAAGTCCCCTCTTCCCTTCACTCTTCAATATATTTCAATAAAAGAAAGAAGTCCCCGCTTCCCTTCACTCTTCAATAAAAGAAAGAAGTCCCCTCTTCCCTTCACTCTTCAATATATTTGAATAAAAGAAAGAAGTCCCCTCTTCCCTTCACTCTTCAATAAATATATTTTAATAAAAGAAAGAAGTCCCCTCTTCCATAAATATATTTCAATAAAAGAAAGAAGTCCCCTCTTCCCTTCACTCTTCAATAAATATATTTTAATAAAAGAAAGAAGTCCCCTCTTCCCTTCACTCTTCAATAAATATATTTCAATAAAAGAAAGAAGTCCCCGCTTCCCTTCACTCTTCAATAAATATATTTCAATAAAAGAAAGAAGTCCCCTCTTCCCTTCACTCTTCAATAAATATATTTCAATAAAAGAAAGAAGTCCCCGCTTCCCTTCACTCTTCAATAAAAGAAAGAAGTCCCCTCTTCCCTTCACTCTTCAATATATTTCAATAAAAGAAAGAAGTCCCCTCTTCCCTTCACTCTTCAATAAATATATTTCAATAAAAGAAAGAAGTCCCCGCTTCCCTTCACTCTTCAATAAATATATTTCAATAAAAGAAAGAAGTCCCCTCTTCCCTTCACTCTTCAATAAATATATTTCAATAAAAGAAAGAAGTCCCCGCTTCCCTTCACTCTTCAATAAAAGAAAGAAGTCCCCTCTTCCCTTCACTCTTCAATATATTTCAATAAAAGAAAGAAGTCCCCTCTTCCCTTCACTCTTCAATAAATATATTTCAATAGAAGAAAGAAGTCCCCTCTTCCCTTCACTCTTCAATATATTTCAATAAAAGAAAGAAGTCCCCTCTTCCCTTCACTCTTCAATAAATATATTTCAATAAAAGAAAGAAGTCCCCGCTTCCCTTCACTCTTCAATAAATATATTTCAATAAAAGAAAGAAGTCCCCTCTTCCCTTCACTCTTCAATAAATATATTTCAATAAAAGAAAGAAGTCCCCGCTTCCCTTCACTCTTCAATAAAAGAAAGAAGTCCCCTCTTCCCTTCACTCTTCAATATATTTCAATAAAAGAAAGAAGTCCCCTCTTCCCTTCACTCTTCAATAAATATATTTTAATAAAAGAAAGAAGTCCCCTCTTCCATAAATATATTTCAATAAAAGAAAGAAGTCCCCTCTTCCCTTCACTCTTCAATAAATATATTTCAATAAAAGAAAGAAGTCCCCGCTTCCCTTCACTCTTCAATAAATATATTTTAATAAAAGAAAGAAGTCCCCTCTTCCCTTCACTCTTCAATATATTTGAATAAAAGAAAGAAGTCCCCTCTTCCCTTCACTCTTCAATAAATATATTTCAATAAAAGAAAGAAGTCCCCTCTTCCCTTCACTCTTCAATAAATATATTTCAATAAAAGAAAGAAGTCCCCGCTTCCCTTCACTCTTCAATAAAAGAAAGAAGTCCCCTCTTCCCTTCACTCTTCAATATATTTCAATAAAAGAAAGAAGTCCCCGCTTCCCTTCACTCTTCAATAAAAGAAAGAAGTCCCCTCTTCCCTTCACTCTTCAATATATTTCAATAAAAGAAAGAAGTCCCCTCTTCCCTTCACTCTTCAATAAATATATTTCAATAAAAGAAAGAAGTCCCCTCTTCCATAAATATATTTCAATAAAAGAAAGAAGTCCCCTCTTCCCTTCACTCTTCAATAAATATATTTCAATAAAAGAAAGAAGTCCCCTCTTCCCTTCACTCTTCAATAAATATATTTCAATAAAAGAAAGAAGTCCCCTCTTCCCTTCACTCTTCAATATATTTTAATAAAAGAACGAAGTCCCCTCTTCCCTTCACTCTTCAATAAATATATTTCAATAAAAGAAAGAAGTCCCCTCTTCCCTTCACTCTTCAATATATTTGAATAAAAGAAAGAAGTCCCCTCTTCCCTTCACTCTTCAATAAATATATTTCAATAAAAGAAAGAAGTCCCCTCTTCCCTTCACTCTTCAATAAATATATTTCAATAAAAGAAAGAAGTCCCCGCTTCCCTTCACTCTTCAATAAATATATTTGAATAAAAGAAAGAAGTCCCCTCTTCCCTTCACTCTTCCATAAATATATTTCAATAAAAGAAAGAAGTCCCCTCTTCCCTTCAATATATTTTAATAAAAGAAAGAAGTCCACTCTTCAATAAAAGAAAGAAGTCCCCGCTTCCCTTCACGAAGTACCTACCTTTCTTTCTTTCTTTAGATAGATATTAGTGTCGAAGTACCTTTCTATATTAGTATCTAAGTAAGTATCTATCTCTCTTTCTATCTCTCTTTCTATCGATAGATATTAGTGTCGAAGTACCTTTCTATATTAGTATCTAAGTAAGTATCTATCTCTCTTTCTATAGATAGATATTAGTGTCGAAGTACCTTTCTATATTAGTATCTCTATCTCTCTTTCGATATTAGTGTCGAAGTACCTTTCTATATTAGTATCTATCTCTCTTTCTATATTAGTATCTATCTCTCTATCTCTCTTTCGATATTAGTGTCGAAGTACCTTTCTATATTAGTATCTATCTCTCTTTCGATATTAGTGTCGAAGTACCTTTCTATATTAGTATCTATCTCTCTTTCGATATTAGTGTCGAAGTACCTTTCTATATTAGTATCTATCTCTCGATATTAGTGTCTATCTCTCTTTCTATCTTTCGATATTAGTGTCGAAGTACCTTTCTATATTAGTATCTATCTCTCTTTCTATATTAGTATCTATCTCTCTATCTCTCTTTCGATATTAGTGTCGAAGTACCTTTCTATATTAGTATCTATCTCTCTTTCTATCTTTCGATATTAGTGTCGAAGTACCTTTCTATATTAGTATCTATCTCTCTTTCGATATTAGTGTCGAAGTACCTTTCTATATTAGTATCTAAGTAAGTATCTATCTCTCTTTCTATAGATAGATATTAGTGTCGAAGTACCTTTCTATATTAGTATCTAAGTAAGTATCTATCTCTCTTTCTATCGATAGATATTAGTGTCGAAGTACCTTTCTATATTAGTATCTAAGTATCTATCTCTCTTTCTATAGATAGATATTAGTGTCGAAGTACCTTTCTATATTAGTATCTAAGTAAGTATCTATCTCTCTTTCTATAGATAGATATTAGTGTCTAAGTAAGTATCTCTCTCTCTCTATCGATAGATATTAGTGTCGAAGTACCTTTCTATATTAGTATCTAAGTAAGTATCTATCTCTCTTTCTATAGATAGATATTAGTGTCGAAGTACCTACCTTTCTTTCTTTCTATAGATAGATATTAGTGTCGAAGTACCTACCTTTCTTTCTATAGATAGATATTAGTGTCGAAGTACCTTTCTTTCTTAGTATCTATCTCTCTTTCTATAGATAGATATTAGTGTCGAAGTACCTTTCTTTCTTTCTATAGATAGATATTAGTGTCGAAGTACCTACCTTTCTTTCTATAGATAGATATTAGTGTCGAAGTACCTTTCTTTCTTAGTATCTAAGTATCTATCTCTCTCTCTTTCTATCGATAGATATTAGTGTCGAAGTACCTTTCTATAGATAGATATTAGTGTCGAAGTACCTTTCTATATTAGTATCTAAGTAAGTATCTATCTCTCTTTCTATAGATAGATATTAGTGTCGAAGTACCTACCTTTCTTTCTTTCTATAGATAGATATTAGTGTCGAAGTACCTACCTTTCTTTCTATAGATAGATATTAGTGTCGAAGTACCTTTCTTTCTTAGTATCTAAGTAAGTATCTATCTCTCTCTCTTTCTATCGATAGATATTAGTGTCGAAGTACCTTTCTATATTAGTATCTATCTCTCTTTCTATAGATAGATATTAGTGTCGAAGTACCTACCTTTCTTTCTTTCTATAGATAGATATTAGTGTCGAAGTACCTACCTTTCTTTCTATAGATAGATATTAGTGTCGAAGTACCTTTCTTTCTTAGTATCTAAGTATCTATCTCTCTCTCTTTCTATCGATAGATATTAGTGTCGAAGTACCTTTCTATAGATAGATATTAGTGTCGAAGTACCTTTCTATATTAGTATCTATCTCTCTTTCTATAGATAGATATTAGTGTCGAAGTACCTTTCTATATTAGTATCTAAGTAAGTATCTATCTCTCTTTCTATCTCTCTTTCTATAGATAGATATTAGTGTCGAAGTACCTTTCTATATTAGTATCTAAGTAAGTATCTATCTCTCTTTCTATAGATAGATATTAGTGTCGAAGTACCTTTCTATATTAGTATCTAAGTAAGTATCTATCTCTCTTTCTATAGATAGATATTAGTGTCGAAGTACCTACCTTTCTTTCTTTCTATAGATAGATATTAGTGTCGAAGTACCTACCTTTCTTTCTATAGATAGATATTAGTGTCGAAGTACCTTTCTTTCTTAGTATCTAAGTAAGTATCTATCTCTCTCTCTTTCTATCGATAGATATTAGTGTCGAAGTACCTTTCTATAGATAGATATTAGTGTCGAAGTACCTTTCTATATTAGTATCTATCTCTCTTTCTATCTTTCGATATTAGTGTCGAAGTACCTTTCTATATTAGTATCTATCTCTCTTTCTATCTTTCGATATTAGTGTCGAAGTACCTTTCTATATTAGTATCTATCTCCCTTTCTATAGATAGATATTAGTGTCGAAGTACCTTTCTATATTAGTATCTATCTCTCTTTCTATAGATAGATATTAGTGTCGAAGTACCTTTCTATATTAGTATCTATCTCTCTTTCTATAGATAGATATTAGTGTCGAAGTACCTTTCTATATTAGTATCTATCTCTCTATCTTTCGATATTAGTGTCGAAGTACCTTTCTATATTAGTATCTATCTCTCTATCTTTCGATATTAGTGTCGAAGTACCTTTCTATATTAGTATCTATCTCTCGATATTAGTGTCGAAGTACCTTTCTATATTAGTATCTATCTCTCTTTCTATAGATAGATATTAGTGTCGAAGTACCTTTCTATATTAGTATCTATCTCTCTCTCTTTCGATATTAGTGTCGAAGTACCTTTCTATATTAGTATCTATCTCTCTTTCGATATTAGTGTCGAAGTACCTTTCTATATTAGTATCTATCTCTCTTTCTATCTTTGTGTCGAAGTACCTTTCTATATTAGTATCTATCTCTCTTTCTATCTTTCGATATTAGTATCTATCTCTCTTTCGATATTAGTGTCGAAGTACCTTTCTATATTAGTATCTATCTCTCTTTCTATCTTTCGATATTAGTATCTATCTCTCTTTCGATATTAGTGTCGAAGTACCTTTCTATATTAGTATCTATCTCTCTTTCTATCTTTCGATATTAGTATCTATCTCTCTTTCTCTCTTAGTATCTAAGTATCTATCTCTCTTTCGATATTAGTGTCGAAGTACCTTTCTATATTAGTATCTATCTCTCGATATTAGTGTCGAAGTACCTTTCTATATTAGTGTCTATCTCTCTTTCTATCTTTCGATATTAGTGTCGAAGTACCTTTCTATATTAGTATCTAAGTATCTATCTCTCTTTCGATATTAGTGTCGAAGTACCTTTCTATATTAGTATCTATCTCTCTTTCGATATTAGTGTCGAAGTACCTTTCTATATTAGTATCTATCTCTCTTTCTATCTTTCGATATTAGTGTCGAAGTACCTTTCTATATTAGTATCTATCTCTCTTTCTATATTAGTATCTATCTCTCGATATTAGTGTCTATCTCTCTTTCTATCTTTCGATATTAGTGTCGAAGTACCTTTCTATATTAGTATCTAAGTATCTATCTCTCTTTCGATATTAGTGTCGAAGTACCTTTCTATATTAGTATCTATCTCTCTTTCGATATTAGTGTCGAAGTACCTTTCTATATTAGTATCTCTATCTCTCTTTCGATATTAGTGTCGAAGTACCTTTCTATATTAGTATCTATCTCTCTTTCTATCTTTCGATATTAGTATCTATCTCTCTTTCTCTCTTAGTATCTAAGTATCTATCTCTCTTTCGATATTAGTGTCGAAGTACCTTTCTATATTAGTATCTATCTCTCGATATTAGTGTCTATCTCTCTTTCGATATTAGTGTCGAAGTACCTTTCTATATTAGTATCTATCTCTCGATATTAGTGTCTATCTCTCTTTCTATCTTTCGATATTAGTGTCGAAGTACCTTTCTATATTAGTATCTAAGTAAGTATCTATCTCTCTTTCTATAGATAGATATTAGTGTCGAAGTACCTACCTTTCTTTCTATAGATAGATATTAGTGTCGAAGTACCTTTCTTTCTTAGTATCTAAGTAAGTATCTATCTCTCTTTCTATAGATAGATATTAGTGTCGAAGTACCTACCTTTCTTTCTATCGATAGATATTAGTGTCGAAGTACCTTTCTATATTAGTATCTATCTCTCGATATTAGTGTCTATCTCTCTTTCTATCTTTCGATATTAGTGTCGAAGTACCTTTCTATATTAGTATCTAAGTAAGTATCTATCTCTCTTTCTATAGATAGATATTAGTGTCGAAGTACCTACCTTTCTTTCTTTCTATAGATAGATATTAGTGTCGAAGTACCTACCTTTCTTCCTATAGATAGATATTAGTGTCGAAGTACCTTTCTTTCTTAGTATCTAAGTAAGTATCTATCTCTCTCTCTTTCTATCGATAGATATTAGTGTCGAAGTACCTTTCTATAGATAGATATTAGTGTCGAAGTACCTTTCTATATTAGTATCTATCTCTCTTTCGATATTAGTGTCGAAGTACCTTTCTATATTAGTATCTATCTCCCTTTCTATAGATAGATATTAGTGTCGAAGTACCTTTCTATATTAGTATCTATCTCTCTTTCTATAGATAGATATTAGTGTCGAAGTACCTTTCTATAGATAGATATTAGTGTCGAAGTACCTTTCTATATTAGTATCTATCTCTCTATCTTTCGATATTAGTGTCGAAGTACCTTTCTATATTAGTATCTATCTCTCGATATTAGTGTCGAAGTACCTTTCTATATTAGTATCTATCTCTCGATATTAGTGTCGAAGTACCTTTCTATATTAGTATCTATCTCTCTTTCTATAGATAGATATTAGTGTCGAAGTACCTTTCTATATTAGTATCTATCTCTCTATCTTTCGATATTAGTGTCGAAGTACCTTTCTATATTAGTATCTATCTCTCGATATTAGTGTCGAAGTACCTTTCTATATTAGTATCTATCTCTCTTTCTATCTTTCGATATTAGTGTCGAAGTACCTTTCTATATTAGTATCTATCTCTCTTTCTATCTTTCGATATTAGTGTCGAAGTACCTTTCTATATTAGTATCTATCTCTCTTTCTATAGATAGATATTAGTGTCGAAGTACCTTTCTATATTAGTATCTATCTCTCTTTCTATCTTTCGATATTAGTATCTATCTCTCTTTCGATATTAGTGTCGAAGTACCTTTCTATATTAGTATCTATCTCTCTTTCTATCTTTCGATATTAGTGTCGAAGTACCTTTCTATATTAGTATCTATCTCTCTTTCTATCTTTCGATATTAGTATCTATCTCTCTTTCTCTCTTTCTATATTAGTATCTATCTCTCTTTCTATCTTTCGATATTAGTGTCGAAGTACCTTTCTATATTAGTATCTATCTCTCTTTCTATATTAGTATCTATCTCTCGATATTAGTGTCTATCTCTCTTTCTATCTTTCGATATTAGTGTCGAAGTACCTTTCTATATTAGTATCTAAGTATCTATCTCTCTTTCGATATTAGTGTCGAAGTACCTTTCTATATTAGTATCTATCTCTCGATATTAGTGTCTATCTCTCTTTCTATCTTTCGATATTAGTGTCGAAGTACCTTTCTATATTAGTATCTCTATCTCTCTTTCGATATTAGTGTCGAAGTACCTTTCTATATTAGTATCTATCTCTCTTTCGATATTAGTATCTATCTCTCTTTCTCTCTTAGTATCTATCTCTCTTTCGATATTAGTGTCGAAGTACCTTTCTATATTAGTATCTATCTCTCGATATTAGTGTCTATCTCTCTTTCTATCTTTCGATATTAGTGTCGAAGTACCTTTCTATATTAGTATCTAAGTATCTATCTATCTTTCGATATTAGTGTCGAAGTACCTTTCTATATTAGTATCTATCTTTCGATATTAGTGTCGAAGTACCTTTCTATATTAGTATCTAAGTAAGTATCTATCTTTCGATATTAGTGTCGAAGTACCTTTCTATATTAGTATCTATCTCTCTTTCTATCTTTCGATATTAGTGTCGAAGTACCTTTCTATATTAGTATCTATCTTTCGATATTAGTGTCGAAGTACCTTTCTATATTAGTATCTAAGTAAGTATCTATCTTTCGATATTAGTGTCGAAGTACCTTTCTATATTAGTATCTATCTCTCGATATTAGTGTCGAAGTACCTTTCTATATTAGTATCTAAGTAAGTATCTATCTTTCGATATTAGTGTCGAAGTACCTTTCTATATTAGTATCTAAGTAAGTATCTATCTTTCGATATTAGTGTCGAAGTACCTTTCTATATTAGTATCTATCTCTCTTTCTATCTTTCGATATTAGTGTCGAAGTACCTTTCTATATTAGTATCTATCTCTCTTTCTATCTTTCGATATTAGTGTCGAAGTACCTTTCTATATTAGTATCTTTCTATCTTTCGATATTAGTGTCGAAGTACCTTTCTATATTAGTATCTAAGTAAGTATCTATCTTTCGATATTAGTGTCGAAGTACCTTTCTATATTAGTATCTATCTCTCTTTCTATCTTTCGATATTAGTGTCGAAGTACCTTTCTATATTAGTATCTTTCTATCTTTCGATATTAGTGTCGAAGTACCTTTCTATATTAGTATCTTTCTATCTTTCGATATTAGTGTCGAAGTACCTTTCTATATTAGTATCTATCTCTCTATCTATCTTTCGATATTAGTGTCGAAGTACCTTTCTATATTAGTATCTTTCTATCTTTCGATATTAGTGTCGAAGTACCTTTCTATATTAGTATCTTTCTATCTTTCGATATTAGTGTCGAAGTACCTTTCTATATTAGTATCTTTCTATCTTTCGATATTAGTGTCGAAGTACCTTTCTATATTAGTATCTTTCTATCTTTCGATATTAGTGTCGAAGTACCTTTCTATATTAGTGTCGAAGTACCTTTCTATATTAGTATCTTTCTATCTTTCGATATTAGTGTCGAAGTACCTTTCTATATTAGTATCTAAGTAAGTATCTATCTTTCGATATTAGTGTCGAAGTACCTTTCTATATTAGTATCTTTCGATATTAGTGTCGAAGTACCTTTCTATATTAGTATCTATCTCTCTTTCTATCTTTCGATATTAGTGTCGAAGTACCTTTCTATATTAGTATCTATCTCTCTATCTTTCGATATTAGTATCTATCTCTCTTTCTATAGATCGATATTAGTGTCGAAGTACCTTTCTATATTAGTATCTCTTTCTATCTTTCGATATTAGTGTCGAAGTACCTTTCTATATTAGTATCTATCTCTCTTTCTATAGATAGATATTAGTGTCGAAGTACCTTTCTATATTAGTATCTATCTCTCTTTCGATATGTGTCGAAGTACCTTTCTATATTAGTGTCTATCTCTCTTTCTCTCTTTCGATATTAGTGTCGAAGTACCTTTCTCTCGATATTAGTGTCTATCTCTCTTTCTCTCTTTCGATATTAGTGTCGAAGTACCTTTCTATATTAGTATCTATCTCTCGATATTAGTGTCTATCTCTCTTTCTATCTATCGATATTAGTGTCGAAGTACCTTTCTATATAGTATCTATCTCTCGATATTAGTGTCGAAGTACCTTTCTATATTAGTATCTATCTCTCTTTCGATATTAGTGTCGAAGTACCTTTCTATATTAGTATCTATCTCTCGATATTAGTGTCTATCTCTCTTTCGATATTAGTGTTGAAGTACCTTTCTATATTAGTGTCTATCTCTCTTTCTCTCTTTCGATATTAGTGTCGAAGTACCTTTCTATATTAGTATCTATCTCTCGATATTAGTGTCTATCTCTCTTTCTCTCTTTCGATATTAGTGTCGAAGTACCTTTCTATATTAGTATCTATCTCTCGATATTAGTGTCTATCTCTCTTTCTCTCTTTCGATATTAGTGTCGAAGTACCTTTCTATATTAGTATCTATCTCTCGATATTAGTGTCTATCTCTCTTTCTCTCTTTCGATATTAGTGTCGAAGTACCTTTCTATATTAGTATCTATCTCTCGATATTAGTGTCTATCTCTCTTTCGATATTAGTGTCGAAGTACCTTTCTATATTAGTATCTATCTCTCTTTCGATATTAGTGTCGAAGTACCTTTCTATATTAGTATCTATCTCTCGATATTAGTGTCTATCTCTCTTTCTCTCTTTCGATATTAGTGTCGAAGTACCTTTCTATATTAGTATCTATCTCTCTTTCTCTCTTTCGATATTAGTGTCGAAGTACCTTTCTATATTAGTGTCGAAGTACCTTTCTATATTAGTGTCTATCTCTCTTTCTCTCTTTCGATATTAGTGTCGAAGTACCTTTCTATATTAGTGTCGAAGTACCTTTCTATATTAGTATCTATCTCTCTATCTTTCGATATTAGTGTCGAAGTACCTTTCTATATTAGTATCTATCTCTCGATATTAGTGTCGAAGTACCTTTCTATATTAGTATCTATCTCTCTTTCTATCTTTCGATATTAGTGTCGAAGTACCTTTCTATATTAGTATCTATCTCTCTTTCTATCTTTCGATATTAGTGTCGAAGTACCTTTCTATATTAGTATCTAAGTAAGTATCTATCTTTCGATATTAGTGTCGAAGTACCTTTCTATATTAGTATCTATCTCTCTTTCTATCTTTCGATATTAGTGTCGAAGTACCTTTCTATATTAGTATCTAAGTAAGTATCTATCTTTCGATATTAGTGTCGAAGTACCTTTCTATATTAGTATCTATCTCTCTTTCTATCTTTCGATATTAGTGTCGAAGTACCTTTCTATATTAGTATCTAAGTAAGTATCTATCTTTCGATATTAGTGTCGAAGTACCTTTCTATATTAGTATCTAAGTAAGTATCTATCTTTCGATATTAGTGTCGAAGTACCTTTCTATATTAGTATCTATCTCTCTTTCTATCTTTCGATATTAGTGTCGAAGTACCTTTCTATATTAGTCTCTTTCTATCTTTCGATATTAGTGTCGAAGTACCTTTCGATATTAGTATCTATCTCTCTTTCGATATTAGTGTCGAAGTACCTTTCTATATTAGTATCTATCTCTCTTTCTCTCTTTCGATATTAGTGTCGAAGTACCTTTCTATATTAGTATCTAAGTAAGTATCTATCTCTCTTTCTTTCTATCTCTCTTTCTATCGATAGATATTAGTGTCGAAGTACCTACCTTTCTTTCTTTCTATAGATAGTGTCTTAGTACCTTTAGAAGGAACCGAGACAAAAGATCCGACTCCCCGTCGCGGAATGTTTCCCAGACGCGATTTCTATAGCGTCTATTATTTTACTCGGTGACGGATCTTGGTTGAAATGTAGCCAATTACAATTCTTAATACAAAACATACTCGAGTAAAAGTAACATTACAGGCTGTGAGATCTACTTAAAAAAAGTCCAAGTACACAAAAAAAGTACACTCAATTACAGTAACGCCAGTAAATGTAATTCGTTACTTTCCACCTCTGGTCCTAACTAACTTTAATCCACGACATGGACTGATTATTATTTGTACGTAAACATTTTCAAACAAAAGTGCTCAACCAGGACAAACTCGAGGAGATCGTGTCGCCCTGTGCGGAAGAAGAAACGTCCTTAAAACGGGCGTCTCGACACGACGACCCGGTCGCAGACAGACGAGATGGAGGCGCTGGAGCGGCCGGCCCGTATCCTGCCGGGAACCCCCGAGATGGCCGTGGGTAAGACCCCGCCGGGCTCCTGCAGAGTCGTCCCACCGCTCCTGACCTCCGGTACCGTTCGGAGGACCGCCCCGGTGACCCTCCTCGTCTCCCGAGGCGACGATTGACGGTCGATCGGCGCCACGGGGTTCGGCTCGACCGCTCGAGCTCGGTGTCCGCTCGCCTCCGTTCGCCCGGACACGTGCGGCACCCGACCAAGAAAAAGAAAAGATGACTACGTTAACACGCTCCACAAAACACACACGTGTTAGGGCTCCATCCATCCATCCATCCATCTAATAAGTTCCCACTGCAGCTTACGAGTCAGGGACCCTCATAAAACCCACACAAAGACGTAGGAATATCCATCACACAAACACACGACGAGACCCCGTTCGAGTCTCGTCTCATTTCATTTATTAACGTGACCGTGTTCGTTTAGATATAGCGGGACGATCGTATCGCTATCCACTCCGTACAGAGACCGAGAGACTGACCTTGACTAACTTTTAATTTCAAAAGATAAAAAGAGATATTTAGTCACCCGTTTCCCGGACCTCTTCGGGGTCTGTCGGCCTGGGGGGCGGGATGGTACAGGGACAGAGGGTACGGGTCGACCTGGAAGAACAAAGGATGTTAAAATCTTAACTTTGATAAAAGATATTTAACATACATGTCAGTTCATTAATTTCAGTAAAGACGGTACTAGAGCTAACTATTTATCGCTTCGTTCGTGACCAGGATATGCTTGGGGGGGGGGGGGGGGGGGGGGGGGGGGGTATTGGTTTAGTCGTCCACTGGGCAGGACTGTGACTATTCAAGTTGAGTGAATTACTGTTTGGAGAGATCTCCATGAACCGGTGTGTACTTTTGATACGCTCTATACTATAAAGAAATCGAGGAGAGAGAAAAGTAAAACTTCAGAGTTTCCGCTTCGTTCCTGTTCATTTTCGACACGGTGACCTCCGGCCCACTCTGCCGAGTTACCGCACACACTCGCTGTCCATTTTATCAGCTCCACTTACCGTATAGAAGCGCTTTGTAGCTCTACAGTTACTGACTGTAGTCCGTCTGTCTCTCTGCATGCTCCGTTAGCCCCCTTTCACCCTGTTCTTCAACGGTCAGGACGGTGGGACTCTTGAGCTTTTGTCCTCCTTGGGTCTCCCACGCTCGGCTCAACCTACTATACTTTAGTGACAGATGGACTCCAGTCAGTAATTGTACGACTACAAGGTGCTCCTATATGGTAAGTGAAGCTGATAAAATGGACAGTGAGTGTAGAAACAAGGAGGTGGTTTTAATGTTATGGCTGATCGGTGTATATGTATACACACCCACGTCAATATTCCTCACCTACTACAAATTTATTTATTTTTTTCCCTTTTTTAATAATTTTTAAATTTTGTTCATCATTTTTACACTATAATTTTGCTGTGCAAATAAGATTAATCGATTCATTTCTTGTATCATTGGATAAATCACATCGAATCATTTTTTTACACACGCAACAATGTCCCTCACCTACTACGAATCCTATTTTTTTTTATTTTATTAATTTTTTTATTTTATATCGGAGATGAATACATCTATTCCAGTCATTTATTATTGTTACGTTAGTTTTATATACAAACGTCTACGTTCCTCGTTTACTACAGAGCTTCTTTTTTCAGATCAACTATTATTTCTTTATTTTTGACTAAAGAACTCATTTATTAAGGTTTCATTTCATTTGATGTTCACAGTCGAACGTTTTTCTAAACACACATCGATGTTCCTCACTCGCTACAGACCTCGTTTTTATAAAAGACCTTTTATATTTATTTTATAATAATTTCATTGTGCACAAACGTCTCATGATTTGATGAATTGATGTCTAACGATTTTTGAACGCACACATCGACATTCCTCACCTCCACTTTGCTCCGGGTGCTCCGGTTTCCTCCCACGGTCCAAAGACGTGCGAGTGAGGTTCATCGAAGACGCTGATTTGTCCGTGACCGTGTCCGATACGACCTCGTGTGAACAGTGACCACCGCTCCTGTCATGAACGTGACCGAAGAGTAAAACACGACGTTACAAATCCGAACGAACAGACGAGTCTTGTACGACGTACTAAAGTTTATAAAGTTTATATACAAACACGTCGCCGTTCTACACCTACGTAAGATCGTTTTTTTTATTACGGACGAATAAATCTATTAAACTAATACGATTTTATTTATTAAAGTCAAACTATTTTAAAATGTACTCCATGATGCCCCTCTTTTACTACTTACCTTATTTTTTGAATATATATTTAGATATAATGTAATTATAATATATATAATGTACTCGATTAAAGTCTTGTATTATTTGATGAATTAAAGTCAAACTAGTTTTTATACAAAAGCGTCCCTCGACTACTACAAACCCGACTGCTTTACTGCGTTTTGTTTGTATTAATTTAAAATTTTATATTCATTTTAAACCATCACTAAATCTGTGATGTTATATAAATAAATCTATTAAAGCATATTTTTTATCTTTCTCTTAAGGGGGGGGGGGGGGTATTGGTTTAGTCGTCCACTGGGCAGGACTGTGACTATTCAAGTTGAGTGAATTACTGTTTGGAGAGATCTCCATGAACCGGTGTGTACTTTTGATACGCTCTATACTATAAAGAAATCGAGGAGAGAGAAAAGTAAAACTTCAGAGTTTCCGCTTCGTTCCTGTTCATTTTCGACACGGTGACCTCCGGCCCACTCTGCCGAGTTACCGCACACACTCGCTGTCCATTTTATCAGCTCCACTTACCGTATAGAAGCGCTTTGTAGCTCTACAGTTACTGACTGTAGTCCGTCTGTCTCTCTGCATGCTCCGTTAGCCCCCTTTCACCCTGTTCTTCAACGGTCAGGACGGTGGGACTCTTGAGCTTTTGTCCTCCTTGGGTCTCCCACGCTCGGCTCAACCTACTATACTTTAGTGACAGATGGACTCCAGTCAGTAATTGTACGACTACAAGGTGCTCCTATATGGTAAGTGAAGCTGATAAAATGGACAGTGAGTGTAGAAACAAGGAGGTGGTTTTAATGTTATGGCTGATCGGTGTATATGTATACACACCCACGTCAATATTCCTCACCTACTACAAATTTATTTATTTTTTTCCCTTTTTTAATAATTTTTAAATTTTGTTCATCATTTTTACACTATAATTTTGCTGTGCAAATAAGATTAATCGATTCATTTCTTGTATCATTGGATAAATCACATCGAATCATTTTTTTACACACGCAACAATGTCCCTCACCTACTACGAATCCTATTTTTTTTTATTTTATTAATTTTTTTATTTTATATCGGAGATGAATACATCTATTCCAGTCATTTATTATTGTTACGTTAGTTTTATATACAAACGTCTACGTTCCTCGTTTACTACAGAGCTTCTTTTTTCAGATCAACTATTATTTCTTTATTTTTGACTAAAGAACTCATTTATTAAGGTTTCATTTCATTTGATGTTCACAGTCGAACGTTTTTCTAAACACACATCGATGTTCCTCACTCGCTACAGACCTCGTTTTTATAAAAGACCTTTTATATTTATTTTATAATAATTTCATTGTGCACAAACGTCTCATGATTTGATGAATTGATGTCTAACGATTTTTGAACGCACACATCGACATTCCTCACCTCCACTTTGCTCCGGGTGCTCCGGTTTCCTCCCACGGTCCAAAGACGTGCGAGTGAGGTTCATCGAAGACGCTGATTTGTCCGTGACCGTGTCCGATACGACCTCGTGTGAACAGTGACCACCGCTCCT
>NC_086014.1:3666068-3761068 GCF_030014385.1 Trichomycterus rosablanca
AAATACTGCGGTACCTCGTAACTCCACGTCCCCTAAACTCATAAGCTCCGAGACTCGACGCCCTCTGTCCAGAAATCTGTGCCCTTAAACTCGGCGTGCGCGCGACCGCCGCTTTGCTCGGCGCTCGGCTCGAGCGGTGCGGTAACACGTCGTGCAAACGTGAGACGGATCTGCATCTGTGTGGAATAGCCGTCAGATTTACTCTGAAAGCTCCACATGTTCAGCTGGATTGTTCTCCTGTTTCACTTTTAAACTCGTGTTACAGTCAGGTCCTGAGGAATTGTAAGAATCGGCTTTTCCGAGAGAGTTCAAAACAATTATTGTTTTAAAAAAACAAAAATAAACTTAATGTTCTAAAAGAGCGACACCGAAACACTAAACCAATCTCAATTATTACTACTTATTAATTAAAACACTGATGACTACTTGGTCAGGTTTAACCTTGCTCTGCCTTTTCACTCTGTGGCTACAAACCTTAAGACACGGAAACCATCTTTTCCTTTAAGTAAAGATGTCTACACAGCAAAGACTAAACAATGCCAAAGCAGGTCAGAGCTACTCTACCTTCTTGCTGACGAGGAAGCTCCCTGCCACCGCCAGGCCGTGGGTGAAGTTGTCGATGCAGTTGGCGAGAAGATTCAGGTAGCCGCTGATCTACGATATCAGAATTGACATGACGTCGATTGGGATGTAAAAAGTTCATTTCTCTTACAGTGTAGTTTCCTTTACATTTTTTGTTATTAGACGTCAGTCAGCCTCTACACTAACCTTTATTTTCTCTCTTTCGGGGGGTTGGGTAATCTCCGTCTTGGGTCGCGATTCTGAATTGTTGTTGGAGCACATGCCGTTCAGTTTTGAAGCTGGCAAAAAGTCACTTTGGGGATCTGCTGAGGGGCAGCACTAGAGAAAAGTGGAATAAACAAAAAGATACAAGATTTTTTTTTTTTTTTTTATGTGTACAACCTATTTATAATAAAATACTGTGAGGTACAATCATTTTAGCTATGACTTTAAAAGTACCAGTTAGCTACACTCCGGACCAAATCATTGCACAAATACACACAGTGAATGAATTCAGAAACCGCACGCGTGTTCTCACATCCATTTGAACCGATAAGTGCTGAACGCCGTGCTCCGATTCACGACTTGTGAAATGAAAACAAAATCATAATTAGGGTATTATTACTCTGGCCTAAATCACGTACTGAGAGGCTACACATTCTTCTTTCCCAACACCGTGTACATTGCACATGCGATGCACGGTGGCGTGACTAGTTAACAAACATCGGTTGGGCAAAGCAGGATGAACAATCGTTACAGTGGGGTCAAAAAGTATTTAGTCAGCCACTGATTGTGCAAGTTCTCCTACTTAGAAAGATGAGAGAGGTCTGTAATTTTCATCATAGGTACACTTCAACTATGAGAGACAAAATGAGAAAAAAAAATCCAGGAAATCACATTGTAGGATTTTTAAAGAATTTATTTGTAAATTATGGTGGAAAATAAGTATTTGGTCAATAACAAAAGTTCAACTCAATACTTTGTAACATAACCTTTGTTGGCAATGACAGAGGTCAAACGTTTCCTGTAAGTCTTCACCAGGTTTGCACACACTGTAGCTGGTATTTTGGCCCATTCCTCCATGCAGATCTCCTCTAGAGCAGTGATGTTCTGGGGCTGTCGCTGGGCAACACGGACTTTCAACTCCCTCCACAAATTTTCTATGGGGTTGAGGTCTGGAGACCGGCTAGGCCACTCCAGGACCTTGAAATGCTTTTTACAGAGCCACTCCTTCGTTGCCCGAGCGGTGTGTTTGGGATCATTGTCATGCTGGAAGACCCAGCCACGTTCCATCTTCAATGCTCTCACTGATGGAAGGAGGTTTTGGCTTAAAATCTCACGATACACGGCCCCGTTCATTCTTCCCTTAACACGGATCAGTCGTCCTGTCCCCTTTGCGGAAAAACAGCCCCAAAGCATGATGTTTCCACCCCCATGCTTCACAGTAGGTGTTCTTGGGTTCTTCTTCTTCTTCCAAACATGACGAGTTGAGTTTTTACCAAAAAGTTCCATTTTGGTTTCATCTGACCACGTGATATTCTCCCAATCCTCTTCTGGATCATCCATATGCTCTCTGGCAAACTTCAGATGGGCCTGGACATGTACTGGCTTAAGCAGGGGGACACGCCTGGCACTGCAGGATTTGAGTCCCTCTCGGCGTAGTGTGTATACTGATGGTAGCCTTTGTTACTTTGGTCCCAGCTCTCTGCAGGTCATTCATCAGGTCCCTCCGTGTAGTTCTGGGATTTTTGCTCACCGTTCTCATGATCGTTTTGACCCCACGGGATGAGATCTTGACCCCAAGGGAGATTATCGATGGTCTTGTATGTCTTCCATTTTCTTACAGTTGCTCCCACAGTTGATTTATTCACACCGACCTGCTTGCCTATTGTAGATTCACTCTTCCCAGCCTGGTGCAGGTCTACAATTTTCTTCCTGGGGTCCTTCGACAGCTCTTTGGTCTTGGCCATGGTTGAGTTTGGAGTCTGACTGTTTGAGGCTGTGGACGGGTGTCTTTTATACAGATAACGAGGTCAAACGGGTGCCATTAATACAGGTAACGAGTGGAGGACAGAAGAGCTTCTTAAAGAAGAAGTTACAGGTCTGTGAGAGCCAGAAATCTTGCTTGTTTGTTATTGACCAAATACTTATTTTCCACCATAATTTACGAATAAATTCTTTAAAAATCCTACAAGGTGATTTCCTGGATTTTTTTTCCTCATTTTGTCTCTCATAGTTGAATTGTACCTATGATGAAAATTACAGACCTCTCTCATCTTTCTAAGTAGGAGAACCTGCACAATCAGTGGCTGACTGAATACTTTTTGACCCCACTGTACGAGGCAGGACAGAATGATACCTTTGATCATGAACGTCTGACGAGGAGATTTAAAATCCAGTCCGGCCCAGTAAAGCTCAGTGATCGTATTACATAAAGCATATCATTAAGTTCAATTAACTTGTTATGTCTAAACAAACCCTTCCTGCTATCTTTTATGATCGTCTACATCGAAACTAACAATTCGCATCGGCCTCGAGTTTGCCGAGGGTCCTCGTGTACTTACGGTTCGTCGATAAATGTAAAAACGAGTGTTTAAGCCTGTTGTTGATAACGAGTAACAATAGACCGATGGATAAAAGACGAGTCTTTTTGGAGGAATTCTCAAAGGGAAGGGCATAGTGCGACGTAGGGGGCATCTTAAAGTAAATACGATATCGTTTTGCTACAACTGGGCATCTTTCCTGAGACGTACCGGTTAACTCAATTTCACGTGTTATTAAAAACTTCATTGCATCTCCAGTCTACACCGAGTTCCACGATGCATACGTAACGTGTACAGCTTTTACCCTCATGGACCAGTTGACATTACAATATAAAAAACCTACTTGAGCGTTACACGTTTGCAGCGACGTGTGCCGCCACGGCTCTAGTTTGCTAGATAGGAATCGGTTTGACTTTATACAGACAGGACCCACCATGTGGCTCGATGATGAAAATGACCCGAGAGAACATCCGTCACGTTGCACTTGCTAGTGCCAACAACTCTAGCACGACGGTAAAGGTACGAACATAGATCAGACCAAAATCAGGACTATACGACAAGATCACGCATGCCCCCATAGGTGAGATGCGTTCACAATATAAAAAATGTCCGATGCTGAGGTTTGGCTTACCGAAAAGAGCAAAACCACCGAACCGATCACAGACACGGCAAAGAGAGTCTCTCGATATTCTACAGCTGCACCATTCATCCACATTTCTCTTCGACAACAGCCTTACAAGTGTACACTTACACTACACTTACATTTTATTGCACATGATGCTACATTTAAACAGTAGTGCAGTTCATGCGACAGAACAAATATTAAGTAAACATCTATGCAGATGTTTTCATTTCAGATTCTAACAAGGTTTTTGACTCCGTCCGAGTTAAAAATGCTTAAGCTGTCGGCACTCGATAGACTAATATTTACGATTTAATTTTAATACTGTGAATACTTGACTTTTACATAGTATTGATTAACAAGACATTTAACAAACAATGGCCAGAATGTCGATCCGTAACTACGTTTTGGATGTTGATACGTTTCGACTCTTTTAAAAAAACAAACCGTTTGGGAATTTTTTAAGAAAAGCTGTTATAAGTCTGAATGTTTCAATGAGGCAGCTTTTATCTTTTAATAATACTTAAATAGTGTTAAACTAAAACAAAGCTAATTATTCATAAAGACAAACTACATATTACATATTCACTTTTACGTAATAATAGTCATTTCCCACAGGCTCTGCATACACACCTTGTTCATTTAGCTAAACTTTATGTAGTTTTGAGTGACCGTCCGATCGCATCTATCAAGAGATGCGCATTAAGAGCAAATGAAGAATATATTCTGGGCGGACATCCTAGATGTTCATGGAACTACGGCGACAAACCGGAATGACCATATCAAAACACAGTTTGAGATTTATACGCTGCATCGTAAAGACACATATTATTTTTACTTCATGTCATATAGCAGACATGTGATGATGATAAACTACCGAAGGAAGGGGTCTTGTGCACAACCAGAACTGGAAGTTAATGGAGACAAAAAAATATTCCAGTTAGACTTACGTGGCTTTCGTGATTCACAGCGTCGTCCTCTGAATTTTCCTCTTTATCCGGAAACATTTTTTCCAGCAGCAGGAATGACAGTAGTCCTAAAACCACCCAGAAGCCCTGAGTACGGTAGTGCTTCAGATTTCCATCTATCCGATCGAGACGGAGAAAACAGATCAAATAAATGCACTTGTGTGGATAATGTGAACACAATAGTGTATTACCTGTCTGACTACTGAGTATTACGACTACTATTTTGAAATGTACAAAGTTTGGGTTTTAATATGATTCTAATAAAAACTATTATATTATGATTGATATATGATATTTTATCTGAGCATCTTTTTTGTACAGTAAATGAAAAGCACTAGTCTAACAACTCATTCTAGTGTATTTAAAAGCTCTACTTTTCATAAATAGCTACATCAAAAGAAGCTCTGGTCAATAAGAGATGAAAGAACAGCTTGATGAATAGATGAATTTCTAAACGGTATCTGGGTGGAGGCCGACTGGGACGTGAGCGTAATACGAAGGGATACGTGCGATCTCGAACCAAAGAGACGTGAATAAAGGAAACCGTGAATACGAGACAGAAAGTCTAGCATTTCATACCGTTGTTGGATTTGTGAGCCCAAGCCTCTGGGAGTAGATGGAGGAATACATCGCCGAGCAGACCGCCGATTGCAAAACTCAGAAGTTTCTTTAGTTTCTGAAAACCAGCTGTGAAAAGAGCAGAAGATTTGGTTTTTAGCTTGGAGTATTTAGCTGACCCAACACTCGAATGAAACGTATCTTCGCAGTATTACGAAAGGTCTGAGCTGCTTCAGGCGACTGTAAAACTCGAGCAGAAAGCTTCACCACAACCCTGCCATTATGCACTTTACAATGTAATCCCCACGGATCAGATCCCACACCTCTCGTGTACTTATCTGACTAGGACAAAACGTTAATGTGATCTAGTCTTTAATACAACATGTATTACATTGTTTACACTCTGAGACGCTCGCTGAGGTTGGGTGAACGAGGTTGTCTGTGTTTTATTATCTCGAGGTTAATTTCTTCTGGATGATTTAACAACCCATATGAACAATTTCTTTTAAACCAAAGTCCCTTACGCCCTGCCTGGCACTGCTATAAATTCTTTATAACTTAAACATGCTTTTATTTATGTTTTACTAAAGTTTACCGGCAATTAGTACTTCTGGAGTGTTAAAGTATAAAACGATTGTTTATGGTTTCCTGTGGTGGTTTCTCGGTGGTGTAAACATGAGCTAACAGATTCCCATAATCGTTTAACAATTTAAACAATTACTAATTATACAGCAGGGTAAAAATGACATTTGAACCTAGATCAGGAAATAGCTGGTAAAAAATATCACACGCCCTTAACACAGCACATTATTTTTACTCTCAGTAGAATGATAACTATAATACGATCAGAGCCGTGTTTAACCTGCCTGGAAGACAACGTTCTCGCTAAACACATTTTTGCTTTTTTAAAACCATTTTCCTAGTCAGAAAGGCAAACTACTACCCAAGCGGCACACTTGGAGACCTGCAGATGATGGTTCATTTATGAGGTCGCTCGAGTCTCAAAATAAGACGCTGCTTCTATTCCGACTACCTGTAAGGACGACATGCCAAAGGACAGCCTGTAGTCTTTATCTAACTAAGAAGCTAGAATTCATCTCTACTACAATTCCTAAACACTACTGGAACTTGTGTGGAAACACTGCTGGAACCCAGTTCTGTGCCGAGATAAGACATAAAGAGAGAGTTTTTACTACAGACATTTAAGATAGGCTCGGCATAAAAATGCTCGGTTAAATGGTGACGAAACAAACCCTACTTTTAAGCATAAGGAGTTACTGTGGTTTAAGATTTGCTTTTGTTTTAGGGTCAAAAATAGATCCAGGCGTACCAGTCAATTTAGGAAGCAGAACAATACAACAAATTTCCTAATACAGCTTTTGGCCCAAAAAGATCATCGCACTGGAATGTACAAGCATCAAAGCGAAACACTCCGGCCTGTCATAACGGCGAGGTATTGTAACAATAAGTGCTTACAGTAGGGGTGCCAAATGTTGTGATGAGGATCCTTTTTTTTTAAATGAAAGAAATCTAACCCTACAGTAACTCAAGTATTGTTTTTTCATGTCAGATCGAGGGGAGGTCAACATTTTTAGCCAATCTTTGGGTCAGTAATTCTAAAGCTGAGCGTGTGAAGGTTTTGCCAGCGCTTGAGATTTTAAAATCCTGGCTGACGAGCAGCATCCGTTATAAAACTGTAAATTTAACCGCATCCATCATCTACTTCCCGCGGGCCACACCCGATTCACCGTGATAAACAGGGCCTTAAAACATACACGCTCTAGCTTAACGTGTCTGGCTTTAAACAGACAGATTTAGACGTTCCTCTCGACTCGTGCCGTTTCCTCTCTGGAACCAGACTGAGAAACTATTTTGGTACACCTTTATTTAGAAGCAACTATATTATGATGCTTAGCAACAGTTTACTTCACAAAGAGGATCTGCATATTGCTGCTATAGCATGTTTGGGCCATGAAGTCTTTCCTAATGGACTTCTGCAACTTTTGGATTTTCAGGCAAGCCTCGACAGGCGTCGAAAGAGTTGCTTAAGGGCATTTCTCAAAATAGTTCCCAAATGAGATCATAGTGTAAAAGTCTAAATCATAAAACTAAAAACTAATTTTGGGGATTTTCAACAGGATTCCCAATTATTTATTTATTACCAGTCCATCAGATCCTGGAAACCTTGGAAATTATAAAGCGTGATCGAATTTGCCAAGAGTCAAAAGCTACACGAAGATGCCCCAAGATGTTTTGTAGTGGTGCCAGTTATCTTCCCTATTGGTTTGTTTTAAAAATGCTCGTTAATGCAGCTTTGTATAGACTGTGATCTATAGGACCGAGGCCAAAAGATATCTCGTGTGGAATTATGCACTGTAAGCAGGTCACTGACTACCAGCTACAGCGATAACACCGTCGAGTCTTACCCTCGGTTTTCAGCGCCGCCCCGGCCTCGATGGGTATCACCAGAAGGGGGAAGATCCCACTGAGACCCACGGCGATGGAGCCCAAAAGTGAACAGAACCAGACGCCGACGTCATCTCCGGACAGAAGCTCGGCGAGCGCATGGAAGCCCGACATCTCGGCGCGCCAGCCGCCCGGGCCCGCCGCCGCGGCCGTCACATGAGCCAGCGCCGTCTGAGCCGCTTTCTTTCCGCCGAACGAGGACGTGGAGGAGACGGCCAGGAGGGCTCCTCCGACCAAAAGCGCAGCAAAAGTCCAAAAGGGCCTCCCGGGCCCGGCGCTCACGAGGCCAGACTTTTGCAGGGTGCTCCTGATCAGCATGCAGGGAGCTGCGATGCAGAAAGGAATCTTCACACACAAAATGTGATCAAATATTAAAATGGTAAGTAAGATAACAGGCACTAAATCACTTGAGCTTATCTAAACACACACAGCAAAAATGTTCAGTTAATGCCAAAGCACTCGATAACGAAGAACATCTGGAAACACTTTACATAGTAGCAAAAAACTAATGAGTATCAGTTAATACTGTCATAAATGTATCTCAAAGTACCTCAAAGTTTGTATATCAGTGTATTTTAATTATAATATTCTGTAAAAAGAGTATAAAACTTTATATTATTCGAAAACATTAAGCGAACATTTTTTATACATGGCTTTTAGTTTAAAGGAATTGAGTAAACTGGGTAACAAAAGATTTAAGGCTTGTGTACTGGTAAGAGAAATCAAATTCTGAACCTCTATCACGGCAACTTTATTCATTAAAAACCAAAAGTGTCCACGCGATTATGGCCCCTATACTAATGATGGAACTCACATCTTTTAGCCACACACTTACACAGGTACATGTATGCTATCTAATATAACGTTAGATTAATATAAAAAAACTATTACATAACTACAGTTCTGTGGTAACAGTTTAGGGAAGGCTCCTCCAGTGGGCTGCACAGACCTTTGACCTCAACCCCACTGAATAGCTTTTAGATGAACTGAACAGCATTTGATCTTGTGATGCTTTTACATGCAATTTTGTCCACTTCTGTAAAACAGTCTTTCCTAACTTTACTTTCACTTCACTTGTTCTCTGATTTGAATGACTAAAAATCTGCTGACGATTTTAAAATGAAAACGTCAGTTTATCAGGTCACTGATTTGAAGAAATACCAAACAGTACGAGTGGGACTGCTCTCAGTGCGCATGTGCATTATGCACTCGGTCATAAAATACACCGATCAGCCATGACATTAAAACCACCTCCTTTGTTTCTGCACTCACTGTCCATTTTATCAGCTCCATCATTTAGGTTGTGGATCATTCTCGGCACTGCTGTGACACTGACATGGTGGTGGTGATGTGTTAGTGTGTGTTGTGCTGGTATGAGTGGAGTTTTTAAATACCGTGTCCACTCACTGTCCACTCTATTAGACACTCCTACCTAGTCGGTCCACCTTGTACTGTAGATGTAGATGTAAATGAGACGATCGGTCGTCTATTGCTGCTGTTTGAGTCGGTCATCTTCTAGACCTTCATCAGTGGTTACAGGATGCTGCTGTTGGCTGGTGGACTATTCTCAGTCCAGCAGGGACAGCACTGCTGTGTCTGATCCACTCATACCAGCACAACACACACTAACACAACACCACCATGTCAGTGCAGTGCTGAGAATGATTCACTACCTAAATAATACCTGCTCTGTGGTGGTCCTGTGGGGGTCCTGACCACTGAAGAACAGCATGAAAGGGGGGTAACGAAGCATGCAGAGAAACAGATAGAAACAGTGTAGAAACAAGGAGGTGGTTTTAATGTTATGGCTGATCAGCGTATGCAATGTTACATCTGTATTCACACCATTATTAGTAGAAATAATTTGGTATTTGCAACAAGCACACATGTTACACCAGTGGCTCTGGTAAACGTGTTTACATCATTTGTGTTCATCATATTTAGAGCCTACTAAAGGAAACAACCAATCAAGTCGAGATTTATGTTCGTTTACATTTTACAAATAGGATTTCTGCTCAATTATACCTGTAAATAGGTTGTATTAAATAGAATAGAATAGATGGGATTAGAAATAAGTTTCAAACTACAGTACAATGCAAATCACGGCATCTCACTAACAGTACACTAGTTTACTAAATAGTTTTGAATTAGTTTGTAGATTAGTTAGTAAAGATGACTGGCATGTGTATGTTAGTGTAATGTTTAATACTGTAGTGTGCACTTTTAGTTGCCCTGCGTGTTAATAAATAATAATAGTTTTAACAGTATATTTCTGACTTTGCTGGCTTTATGTGCTTCGCTAGTCTGGACAAGTTGATCCTAATTTGACATTTCGCAGAAAAAAGAACGCATAATCCCTCTAAATGTATTCATCTGATAAAAGGGAGTGCTCATGAAAGACGCAGTTCATCCTGACCTGCTCTGCTCGTCTGTTACTTCACATGCAGCCAAACTAAACCAGCTACAAACTTTCAGCCTCCGCAGATGTATTCAAAACACGTTAACAGTGCAAAATGTGTTTAAAAAAGGGAATAAAACTCATCCCCCACTGTCTCTTACCCTGGATAGGTTCCTGAAATGCTTGCTCCGGTGTGTCCCTGCCATCCAGCTCGGAAGTTCAGACGGCGGCGCGACGCTGCACACGCAGCCTCAGAGCATCAACAACAGCCGCTACCTCATCCACACACACACACACACACACACACACACTACACACACACCCCTACCGGAGCCACGTCTCACAGCCCGGAGGTCACGTACCAACAACCGGAAAAACACGCCGGGAGAGACTACAAAACTGAGCGTGCTGTTATGGGCAATGTAGTCCAGTATAGAGCCGACACAACAACACAAACAAACACTTTAAATCAAGGTTTATTTGTCACAACAGAGTCATACACAGTACAACTGGCAGTGAAATGCTTTAGTGACTGCTCAGCCACATTAGTTATACAACATATATACAGCCACATATATTATACACAAAATATAGTAATGTTTTTAAAATGTAAAAATGTAGCTGGAGCCTAGTGGTTAATGTACTGGTCACTACCAGTAATCAGAGGGTCACTGGTTCAAGCCCCACCACTGCCAGGTTGCTGCTGTTGGGCCCTTGAGCAAGGCCCTTAACCCTCAATTGCTCAGACTGTATACTGTAACTGTACTGTAAGTCACTTTGGATGAAGGCGTCCGCTAAATGCTGAAGATGTAAATGTAAAAATGTAGAAAATTAGAAAAATTAAAAATATAATTTAAAAAATATAAGCACTAGAAGCAATAAAAGTGAACAAGTGTGTAAAAGTGACAGTAGTGCAGAAACTGTGCAACATAATGCTATAGAGATGTGATTACTATACACAAATACAAATCTATACATATACATACATACATACACACATAAACTGTATACACACACATACTTATATACACACATATATACTGTATATAAAATGGTATACACACATATACTTCTATACACACGCATATATACTGTACATAAAAGCTGTATACACACATACTTATATACACACATACAGTATATACTATATATAAAAACTGTATACACACATATACTTATATACACATACATATATACTGTATATAAAAACTGTATACACACATATACTTATATACACATACATATATACTGTATAAACTGTGCAACTGTGCAACATAATGCTAGAGATGTGATTACTATACACAAATACAAATCTATACATACATACATACATACATACATACATACACACATATAAACTGTATACACACATATACTTATATACACATACATATATACTGTATATAAAAACTGTATACACACATATACTTATATACACATACATATATACTGTATAAACTGTGCAACTGTGCAACATAATGCTAGAGATGTGATTACTATACACAAATACAAATCTATACATACATACATACACACATATACTTATATACACATATATATATACTGTGTATAAAAACTGTATACACATATACTTATATACACATACATACATACTGTATATAAAAACTGTATACACATATACTTATATACACATACATATGTCTTTATATACAGTGTATCACAAAAGTGAGTACACCCCTCACATTTCTGCAAATATTTCATTATATCTTTTCATGGGACAACACTATAGAAATAAAACTTGGATCTAACTTAGAGTAGTCAGTGTACAACTTGTATAGCAGTGTAGATTTACTGTCTTCTGAAAATAACTCAACACACAGCCATTAATGTCTAAATGGCTGGCAACATAAGTGAGTACACCCCACAGTGAACATGTCCAAATTGTGCCCAAAGTGTCAATATTTTGTGTGACCACCATTATTATCCAGCACTGCCTTAACCCTCCTGGGCATGGAATTCACCAGAGCTGCACAGGTTGCTACTGGAATCCTCTTCCACTCCTCCATGATGACATCACGGAGCTGGTGGATGTTAGACACCTTGAACTCCTCCACCTTCCACTTGAGGATGCGCCACAGGTGCTCAATTGGGTTTAGTCCATCACCTTTACCTTCAGCTTCCTCAGCAAGGCAGTTGTCATCTTGGAGGTTGTGTTTGGGGTCGTTATCCTGTTGGAAAACTGCCATGAGGCCCAGTTTTCGAAGGGAGGGGATCATGCTCTGTTTCAGAATGTCACAGTACATGTTGGAATTCATGTTTCCCTTAATGAACTGCAGCTCCCCAGTGCCAGCAACACTCATGCAGCCCAAGACCATGATGCTACCACCACCATGCTTGACTGTAGGCAAGATACATTTGTCTTGGTACTTCTCACCAGGGCGCCGCCACACATGCTGGACACCATCTGAGCCAAACAAGTTTATCTTGGTCTCGTCAGACCACAGGGCATTCCAGTAATCCATGTTCTTGGACTGCTTGTCTTCAGCAAACTGTTTGCGGGCTTTCTTGTGCGTCAGCTTCCTTCTGGGATGACGACCATGCAGACCGAGTTGATGCAGTGTGCGGTGTATGGTCTGAGCACTGACAGGCTGACCTCCCACGTCTTCAACCTCTGCAGCAATGCTGGCAGCACTCATGTGTCTATTTTTTAAAGCCAACCTCTGGATATGACGCCGAACACGTGGACTCAACTTCTTTGGTCGACCCTGGCGAAGCCTGTTCCGAGTGGAACCTGTCCTGGAAAACCGCTGTATGACCTTGGCCACCTCAGTTTCAGGGTGTTAGCAATCTTCTTATAGCCCAGGCCATCTTTGTGGACAGCAACAATTCTATTTCTCACATCCTCAGAGAGTTCTTTGCCATGAGGTGCCATGTTGAATATCCAGTGGCCAGTATGAGAGAATTGTACCCAAAACACCAAATTTAACAGCCCTGCTCCCCATTTACACCTGGGACCTTGACACATGACACCAGGGAGGGACAACGACACATTTGGGCACAATTTGGACATGTTCACTGTGGGGTGTACTCACTTATGTTGCCAGCTATTTAGACATTAATGGCTGTGTGTTGAGTTATTTTCAGAAGACAGTAAATCTACACTGCTATACAAGCTGTACACTGACTACTCTAAGTTATATCCAAGTTTCATGTCTATAGTGTTGTCCCATGAAAAGATATAATGAAATATTTGCAGAAATGTGAGGGGTGTACTCACTTTTGTGATACACTGTATATACACACGTATATACATATAAATTAGATTGTTCAAGTTGTGTAAATTAGTCCTGAATGCTATTTTCGTTGGGGACTCGAATAACTCGTGGGGAAAAAACTTCATGATATTAATAAGGCGATACGAAGAATAAAGTTTACTCTCCATGTCTTCAAGGTTTCATTCCACATCTGAAACGTGCATGAGGAAAACTGGTAGCACTAAATGTTGTTCTAGTTCCCTAATTTTGTTAAACCCAGTGCTTCCTGTGGTGCAGGTTCCAAGCCAATCCATCAGGGTAATCAGAAGAAAAAGAATGCCTTTATTTGTCATATATACATATACACTGATTAGCCATAACATTAAAACCACTTCCTTGTAGAAACACTCACTGTCCATTTTATCAGCTCCACTTACCGTATAGAAGCACTTTGTAGTTCTACAATTACGCTGTTCTTCAATGGTCAGGACTCTCACAGGACCACCACAGAGCAGGTATTATTTAGGTGGTGGATCATTCTCAGTACTGCAGTGACACTGACATGGTGGTGGTGTGTTAGTGTGTGTTGTGCTGGTACGAGTGGATCAGACACAGCAGTGCTGCTGGAGTTTGTAAATCCCATGTCCACTCACCGTCCACTCTATTAGACACTCCTACCTAGTCGGTCCACCTCGTAGATGTAAAGTCAGAGACGATCGCTCGTCTATTGCTGCTGTTTGAGTCGGTCATCTTCTAGACCTTCGGCGGTGGTCACAGGACGCTGCCCACGGGGCGCTGTCGGCGGGATATTTTTGGTTGGTGGACGGTGGACAGTGACAGTGAGGTGTTCACAGTGAATACTTCAGAACTTCCTGTGAGGGTTCAGTAATTTTTACATCTACGTGTACTAACTTTGTTTGAATATTAAAAGTTTACAGGTGCTGAAAGAGCTGACTCTTGTTTGTTAACTAAGCCGGCCGACCTACTGAAAACATCTGGAATGCATCTGGAACTATGAGAGACCACTGAATGAATGTTTAAAAATAAAAACACAAGATTAAAAAGCCATTGAGGGGAGCAGGAATGACCTCACATATAAAACATTTGGATTCATCAAAGACGTGTGTTTGTAAAACACTTTTCCAGCTGTTCTCTTTATGACTGTTGACATCGATTGTAAATTCGCAGCCAAAAGGCCTCAGAAAATTGCACTGAAGTCGTGTTTCCCAGACAGAAAGCTGCAGCCTTGTCGATTTTAATACAATTTTCCACGTACTATTTAGAAATAAACATTAAAATAATGCTACTGGATGTGCATCTTTTGGTCTTTTATATCACAGAAAATATGACGGACACATTTTGTCATTAATAGGTTCATTTATTTATCATTCATCATGAACACAGGACCACAGGTGATAGACCCGTAGATGCGCAGCATGCTGTCCAGTCGACAAACTTGCGGCAATTACATGATGCAATAATGTCAACCTCATCCTACCCGTTATTGTAATTATTATGGTATTTTTAACACAGTGGCATGTGACCGTATATGTGGGTTGTTCTTTTTTTGGGAGTAAACTGACATTATAATGAACAGAGTATGTTTTAACACATTCAGCCACATTAGGCTGTGCCTTAGTAAGTCTAAAATTGGCCTGCAGTTCATGGTCTGATTCTCTGTGTGGTGCAAGATCTATGTGGGTGTATTTCTCAGTCATTATAATGATTTATTTGTCCACAAGATGGCTCACTTGTTTAAAAATTACAATCAAATGGGACTGAAAATCAGAGCTTATCAGAGCTAATACTGCTGCAAGCATTGGCAAAAACTTTCAAAAACATGCAGAAGGTGGACTGACGGTTCTAAATGACCCCTAGAGGTAAGTTAGCAAGCACAGGTCGTGTCTCAATCTTGTACCTACTGTCTCTGAGTGGCACCGAATCTACCGCAACCCTGACCGGGATGAAGAGGTCAGTGAAAATAAAAAGCTAAGTGAGCAATGTTCTCAGAAACACCGATCAAGAGGTGAGTAATTCACCCTGAACGTGGCACTACGTATTAATTTCTAATCACGAATACAACTTACGACAGCAGATCCAACTACCGATGTATTTCTGCGAGGTAAAAAGGAAGCAAAGCACCCACATGGACAGATCACGCATAGTCCCAAATAGACACACGAGAACTAAAGATCAAACCCTAGTACCCAGAACACCAGGGCTGTGGGGGCACCCATACCGTCTGCCGTGGCACATGTTCTACATTTCTATAAAATGACATCCGTTTACAGTCAAGCAACAGTTGTGATTATAGATTTCACTGGAAAATGTATAACAACTATTAAAAACACTCCATTTGCTCTAATCTAAACCTGACCGAGTAGCATTCATGTGTTCACAACAGGACTGTGACCAGGAGAGGATTAATATCCTCCAGATAAACAAAACCGAGTATCCGTGACTCATTCTGACCTGACTTATGCAATGCATATATAGAAAGAGGAACTTTGGGACCGTGGGGCCACAGGGTAACAGAGCCAGAGTGGGATGTGAATACACGACAGTGTGTGAGTCTGTGTGCCGTGGTCGTCAGTCAGGTTTGCTCTTTGCAATACTTAACATGGAGCATGTGAGTCTTAGTCATCGTTAGAAGTGTTTTACAATAAAATCTTGTGCCGAATTAATTTCTCTATTTAACAGATATATAAATTAAATGTCCGGCCGTGCGGTCGCCGTAGACAAACGCTGACGGCTTAACAGCTCAGTGATGTCTATGTTTCGACTCTAATCACACAATGTACGTACACACTTCAAAGTCTTGTGGAAATCCTTGTCAGAACAGTGGTGCATGTTACAAATCTGTCCCCTGTCCATGGCTTTAGAATAGGATGTCCACCATGCGTAGGAGCAGATGACCAGATACTTTCAACCGCGTAATGTAAATCAAAAGAATGAGAAAAATAGAGATAAACAATGAATGCAACTTCTTCTCTTTTCTCAGTGGATATTCTTTGCCAAGTCAGTCTGAGCGACTGTTAGAGCAGATGTGTCCACTTATACTGGACACTGATAGGAAGTATTCAGCCTAACAGGAAGTGTGCGTTGTTAAGATAAGAAATGTAGCCAGGCTTGGGTCAACCGCCCCCTCCACAAGAACTGATACTTTCACCACAAAACAAACGCGCACACACACACTCGCAGAGATGACGATACACCTTTGATGTGGCCGATCTTGTACACAAGCCACAGAAATACGATCCTGAAAGGATACCGCAAGAGATTAGAAGATGCATCTTGCATGCAATGTCATGCCTGGCTACGATGCCTGGGTACAGCCAAAATTCAGTCAAATGTACATTTCTATCTGGTATCATCAATGAGTTTTTATACCCTGGAGAGGTCACCAGTCCGTTACAGAAAAAACACCCACACACACATTTACATCTAGGCCATCTAGGCTCCAGTTAGCCTGACTGCATGTCTTTGGGAGGAAACCAGACTACCTAGAGGAAACCCACATGGGCACAGGGAGAACATGCTCACAATACTTCGCACAGAAAGGACCCGGATCGCTCCACCTAGGTATAGAACCCAGGACCTTCTTGCTGTGAGGCGACAGTGCTACCCACCGAGCCGCCGTGCCGCCCATGAACAACATTGATTCTACAAAATAACTGAGAACAGATAACTTAGAATTCTATTAAAACTTAACTGAACAGTAACTTACGATATTTGATTTAGTATTAAATGAGTGTTCACGTGTGTGTGTGTGTGTGTGTGGGTATTCACTCACCTATTATTCATCAAGTACATGTTCTCCTTTTAAAAATGATTCACTGGGAACTACTGAGTCCTTCGTTTCACGTTCCCAGGCGTTCATCAAAGCACAATAAGACAGACTGATTAGGGAAAATCCAGTGCTGTTGGAATTCTCCCTTGAAATAGCCGTCCTGCAAAGATCACACCGAGAGCACAGCAAGCTATGTCAAATGAGGTAAAAAGGAACACAACAGTAACAGCTAAAGACCTGCAGAAATCTTGCTATAGTCCAAATATATAACCATTACTACAAAGCGATAGATAACGATGGTTAATAGAGGGATACCTTGGCGGAAAAGGCTGTTCCCAAAAATCATTGCAAACTGTCAAAGAAGAACAAGATCATTTTTAACAACAAATGTGCTGTGAAGGACAAACACAGCGTTTGTGAAATTATAGCTACAAACTTAGCCTAAAACCACATCCCAGCACTAAAGCATGGTGGAGAGAGCATCATGTTTTGGGTCTTGCTAATTGTAAATAAAACATTGCATCAAGAATTGTTACAGAATGTCCACAGACGTTAAATTACTCAACAGAACAATAACATCAAAACATACATGAATCAACAAAAAAAATCTTGAATATCCTAAATGGTCTAAAATTCCTGCTCTGATCAGGAGCCACAGGAAAATGTACTGCTGCTAAATGAGGTTCTAAGAGTTAATAAATACAAGGGTTCACATACATTGTCACTTCTAGAATTAGTAAGACTATTCATTGCATTTAATAGTGATATTGTATTTTTTCTATATGATACATTAGACAGTTTCTAAGAGGTATTAATGCTGAAATTCAAGCAATTTGTTTATATTTTGGTATTGATTTAGTGTTACACACTGTGAATTGTTTTTTCTTCATGTACTCAATGTCTAAATTAAGGATAAATCAATATAAAATGATGCACCTGTTTGTATGTGGGGTGTTTATAAATCCATATCTCCTATATTTTTTAACTGAACTACTTTTAAAAATAGCTCTGCTTTTATGGAGCTCCTGCAGCACATGGACAGCTGGGAAGAATGAGGAAATGGGAATAAGAAGTGAGAAAAGCTGGATGTCCCCCTTTACACTCTGGTCGAGGCCTGCTTTATGTCATTATGAAAGAACCGGCCACAGACAGGAAGCTCAGCCCACTGTGGCTAGTCCTCTCGTTCCCTCGGATTAAAAAACTTATCACATTCCCAACAGGTGCAGTTTTGGGATCTGATAAATTGTGTGACTGAATTTAAAAGTATAAATCAAGCACAGCTAATCAATGAAGTTATTTAGTTTTACAGAATGTTAAATGTGCAGTTAATCAGCATCTTAAACTTTACTTTAAAGGTCTGGGGAAAGACATTTAGTGATCATTTATTCTTTATATTAAGATACATATTAATACAAATAAACCCTGAGACATCTGGTCATTTTTGTCTAGTTGGTAACAAGGGTTAGGTTACAAAAGTACTTTTGTTCTTTTTTTAAACCCAGTTTTTAGATGTTTTCTTTTTGACAGATAAGATAATTTGGCTCTGTTTATGATTTCTTCATTGATATGTTATATCCAAGTACTGTTAAAACAGCCCTACATTTGTGATCCTGTTGCAAGTCCTATAATTAGCATGTCATACCCACAGATTTTAGCTAGAAGGTCCTGGTTTCGATCCCCAGGTGGGGCGCTCCGGGTCCTTTCTGTGTGGAGTTTGTATGTTCTCCTCGTGTCCGTGTGGGTTTCCTCTGGGTGCTCCGGTTTCCTCCCACGTTCCAAGACGAGGTGAATTGGAGACACTAAATTGTCCAAGACTGTGTTCGATATAATCTTGTGTAATGAGTAACTGCTGTTCCTGTCCTGAATGTAACCAAAGTGTAAAACATGACGTTAAAATCCTAATAAGCAAACAAACCCAAAAGTTCAGTAGCACGTCTTATTTGAAGTCGTTCTGCAAAGAAAAGCAAAGTTAAAATTTGGATGGTGAGGATCATGTAACATTGACATGAATAACATCAGATTTAAATGAGAAATCTTCTCTAAATGCAGGATGAAAAAACACGTAAAGAGCCTGCAAAGTCCCCTACTTAGGCCCTGAAATCAATTCTGATGCTCATTACCTTTTATGAATCCATTATAAAATCGCTACTTTATTTCCTGCGTGATTGGAAAGCTTTAAGATTTATACTTCATCTTAAAAAGATTTAATCATGAGAAGATTTGAAGATTTACGAAACAAAACCAACTTAAAGGAAAAGTAAAAGTGTGTTGCTAAATGACAAAGTGAAGAAAATTCCCCTGTTCCTCTTCCCAGTGGAGTGGAGTCTGTTATAGTGGATCAGGGCACAAGCACATGGACAGACGTGTAGTGTACCTGTGCCATTACATGAAATAACGCAGTAAGTTTTGTAATGACTCGGAATTGCGGGATTGTTTATGCACCGATGCAAAGAAACTGAGCCAGTAACTAGGAGTTATTACAGTCACTCGTGTCAACACGAGCATGTGGACATAAATCTGGTGCAACTTCAGTGCAAAGATCTCATCTCCGAACAGGAGGAGCGCAATAGTTCCTTTTGCAATGCGCCACTGGTGTTTCCTGTTTTCTTCTTAAAGCGTGTGGTCATGATCACCAGACAGGGTGGATTCTCCTAACCATGTGTAGTGCTTACAGGGTCACATTATCCTTGGAAATGCATTTTCTTTAAAAAGTTACACTTGTATTTATAAACATAACATTCACCAACAGCCTTTGTTAAAAATACATTCCATAAAAGTGATAAAAAAAAAAACAAGCTCCTTTTTTCAGTGGTTCCTTTTATCCATTTCTACCAAGAGTCCCAATAATTCATGATCCGTCTAAGTGGTTTATTCAACTGATTGAAATACAAGTCATATAACCTTGCACACTTTACTAGATACATTATCACATGTATCTGGTTTGTATTATTATTATTTTTTTTATATAAGCTACAGCTCCCATACAGATACACTGACTGTAGCCCATGTGTCGCTCCGCACCCTGTTTATCAACCTAAAGCAACCCAACAGGACCATCCACTCATCAGATGATGTTTAGGTAGTGGACCGTTTTCCGTTGGCTTTCTTTTTTTGGTTGGAGCACTATTCCCCTCCCAGCATTCACAGTGAGGTGTTTAAAAATTCCAAAACCACTACTTAACCTACACGAGCACAACAGACATCACCATGTCAGTACCATGTTAGTGTCACTGCAGTGCTGAGAACAGTCCACCACCCATGTAACATCTGGCCAGTGGAGTCTCTTTCAGTTACTGATGGTCAAAGTAACAGATGGGCTACAGTCTGTTAAAGCGTATTGTAGGAGTAGCTTAAAAATAATCAATAAATGTATAAAAGTACTGTATATGTTCCAGACGGTTGAGTCGAATAAACTGCTGGGTGATACATGCAGTTCTGTCAATTGAATCAAACAATTTGTTACATTTCTAATTATTTTGTGTGTCTTTAGGAGTCTCTGCTCGATCAGGACAGAGCATTTGTCAGATCAGGCACTGATGTTGGTTGGAAAGGCCTGGCTTACAGTCAGATGGGTTCAAATGGGTTGAAGTCAAGGTTCTGTGCAGGGACTACTTATCAAACCATCTTTACAGACCTTTCTTTTGTGCTCAGCCATGCTGGAACAGAAAAGATCCTAAATTGTTGCCCCAAAAGTGATTTATTTTATTTTTTTATTTTATACTGTATATCTACTGTATGAGCGACGTGTGGCCGACACACTTGGACCATGTAGTGTTCGTAGTCTATATTTAAATGTAGTTAAATTTCCCTTATTAGTATTTTTATAACGCATTTGTTCATGCTTTTAAATGTCAACCTTTTGGCTTCTATTTACACATACAAATAAATATGAATGTGCATAACTTTAGATTAGAGAAGTGCTCTGAAATGACATAGAAAGAAATGGTTGAATGTGTGTTTTCTCTCACAGTATGTTTGCCTTTAAACAGCACTTTGTATTTTATTTTTTACTAATAATAAAGTGACACGATCCGACAGCGATTCTTTTGCATCTGCATGTTTGGGATGAATGCATTTAAAAAGCTAAAAGTAAAGCTCATCGTGCCTTTTATGGTTGTTCCTTGTGCACACAAAAACAGACGAACATTAATACTGATATGGACTTTATAACATTTAGGAAAGTGAGTAAACTCGATGACATTACTTGTCGTGTGGACGGTAAAACGTGCAAATCTAATTTCGGTACAGTGATAGCTTTGCAGAAAGCGTTTGGAACGTAATGTCAGGTCCAGAGCGAACGTGTGAATAGCGCATCAGGGCCTCTCGCTAGAGACCAGACCACAAGGCATAGCACATATATTAAAAAAACAAACAGTTTCACCACTGTGGGTCTTTTTTATTCAAACCTCAATGCTCTTTTGGTGATGCACATCATAGTTAAAATGCAGGTCCTTCCTGCCAGTAAGGAGCGTTTATTCACAACGTTAAAGATAAATGATGTTACAGTTAATGATGGCTTATTTTAAGTCTAACCGAAGAAACTTTTCTGTGAAAATCATACAAAGTGCTGTTTAAAGTATATACATCATCCCGATTTCCTAGTCGACTCGTTCACATACATTGATTCACCCAATTCACAGTCCAAGCTATACCTCAGAGGGCACACAAAAATGAGGCCATTCATCTTAAGCATGATCTGTTCATGTGAACCCCACCCTTATTAAAATACATTTCAAATAATTGTTATGACAAATTCCAGACATAAGCATTTGGTGTTGAATTATCCACATTAAGAAAAATTGTCTTCAAATGAACCTGCAAAGATCACATCAGAAGAGCAGCAATCTGTATCTATATCCAGAAAAATGAACATATACATCTCTCTCTGTAAAAATGAGTTGGTGAAGTCTGTGTTTGTTTGGGAATGACACTAATACTGAAATCAGCTAACAGTTCCCCAGCCTGCAAATTTTATTTAGATGTTCCACAACACGTCTGAGACAATATTCTGTAGATAGATGAGACACCGGGCTAAAACTGGGCTAGAAAAGTTAAAGGAGGATGAGCATACATGTAAAATAGCTACAGTTACTTATGTAGTGTACGACACAAAATGTATGACTAATGTCTCGTCTTTACTTTGCACTAACATGTTATTGTCATGTCGGTACCCATGGTCTCTTTCAATATTCATGGTGTAGATTATACAACTGACAACTACACAGATCAGGCATAACATTATGACCACCTCCTTGTTTCTACACTCACTGTCCATTTATCAGTTCCACTTACCATATAGAAGCGCTTTGTAGTTCTACAATTACTGACTGTAGTCCATCTGTTTCTCTGCATACCTTGTTAGCCCCCTTACATGCTGTTCTTTAATGGTCAGGACCCCCACAGGACCACCACAGAGCAGGTATTATTTAGGTGATGGATCGTTCTCAGCACTGCAGTGACACTGACGTGGTGGTGGTGTGTTAGTGTGTGTTGTGCTGGTATGAGTGGATCAGACACAGCAGCGCTGACGGAGTTTTTAAACACCTCACTGTCACTGCTGGACTGAGAATAGTCCACCAACCAAAAATATCCAGCCAACAGCGCCCCGTGGGCATCGTCCTGTGACCACCGATGAAGGTTGAGCTGATAAAATGGACAGTGAGTGTAGAAACAAGGAGGTGGTTTTAATGTTATGGCCGATGTTTACTGTACATACAATGCATCATTAATAATGGCACATTTTTAAAGATTGTCACAGAACATGCTTTACCATAAATAAGCCTTATTTATCTTTATCTTTTAAGTATGACAATTTGGATGAAATAATTAAAGAATACAGATCCCTTTAATAATAATTAAAATAAGCCTGATCATTTTTGAATTGACATATGATACAGTAGTGGGGTTGCACAAACTGCAAGCTCATGTACAAAATGTCTTACACATTTACTTTGTGTGCTTCGCATTTGTTTTTAAGACAAAGCTCGAGCGCAAGACCGCCCAAGTCATTCACTCACAGCCTAACAAGAAGTGAATCTGAAAGAGTAGGCCACTTCTGCTTTTCTCGCCGATACACCGAGTAGGCTATTTTATTTCTGTGGACTGCGTGTGAGTCTGCTGTTTTATACCAACAAGTCACACACAAAGCAAACATTCACAACAATGCCTTTTTAGAGCTACACAATCACATGTGCAGATTTAAAACGGGATAAATCAAACGACTGTCCTGTTTTGTTAGTGCATTTACATTTATCCAAAGCGACTTACAGTTTTTGACAGTATACAATTTAAGCAATTGAGGGTTAAGGGCCTTACTCAAGGGCCCAACAGTGGTAACCTAGCATAGGTGGGGCTTAAATCGGCAACCTTCTGATTACTAGTCCAGTACCTTAACCACTAGGCTACAACTGCCCTGTTGTATAGTGCAGGAATGTAATATAGTTCTCTCCTGACTGATTTCAATGTCTAACTTTTATACCAAGATGAATTTTATGTGACAAATGTTAGTATGTCATTATATATTTAGAACTAGATGTGTAAAGATGTGTAAATATAAATAACTTTAGTTAGAAAAAAGCTTTTTTAAGCTGTTATTTCAAACAGAGAAGTGAATGTTATTTCATTCTGTGCTAATACTTGGTACATACATAAAAAAGGCTGTGCTAAAATCTCCCAGTCAATGTAGCATTTACATCCATACGCCGCAAATCCAACGTAACTTAATGTAATGGAAGTGGGAGAAAAACCACACCTTAAATTCTGTCCTAACATACTCATGGGTCTGTCCGAAAACCTAGTGAGACGCCTCGCTGCCAACAGTCTACCTGTGCAGCTGCCTAAGTAGAGAGGACTCTAATAAGACATCGAACTCAGATGGCAGATTATTTGGACACACTGCTTAGACAACGATTACGGCGATTGCGTAACCCCGGTTTTCGCTTCCTAAGCTAACACAGTTAGCCTCAGGCCATTCGAACCAATGGGCTGAGGCGGCACAACCCGCTAGCATGCCAGCAAACGTCTCCCTCCGTGTACCGAAAACGGTTAAACTGTCACTGACGAGCACAAATGTACAAATAAACGACACTTGTACACATAATTACAAATTAAAAGTCAATTACATTAAAAGAATTTCTGTTGGCACTTGTGAGAAAAGTTGTGCCCACTAAATGCTGGGATTGCCTTCACCACTAAGCAAACATCAGATGCTCCCTTGTTATTTGATCAGAAAATCGCTCATATATAAGGCATTACGAATTTAGACATGCCTTCTTCTCGGGAGCGTGTAGGATGGCGTAAAATACATCACTAGGAGCACCACATGACTGCCACTGACTAGATGTGACATAGACCATTCACACTACAGCACAGGAAAGGCACTGCCATGCATGTTACGGTGGTACTGTGTTGCTGGTGTTTTATATCTGTGTATGTCTGTGCCGGTGGAATGGGAAAAAGTGATTATTGGTTTGCCTTCACACAGACTAATCCTATTAAACCCCAGCTTGATGGAGCTGGAACAATAGTCTGGCTGTTTTTAATAGTTAATATAATGATATTGTAGTGTTTGTTTCCAATATGAGGGGTGTCCATGTACTTTTGGACACAATGAATATTTTGGGTGTATCTGACACAAGGTCAAATTACAGTATAAATTAGTTAGATTACAATTGTCACAATCAGTGAAATACATTTAACGGCAGTCGTTAGAGCTTTTTGAGTCATTTGTCGTGAGTAGAGATGAACAGTTTGGAATGTGCTGTGGTCAGGATTCTACACATTTAAGCAAGACGCATGCAGCCTTCCCACGATTGCGCCATTCCTGCACTATCTAACGCCGACCGTGAAGCGAGAGCCGTACGACCTGCCTGCGAACTGACGAGCTAGGGGTTGTGTAGGAAGCATGGCGCTAAACATAGGATAATAATGCCTTGTCTAGTAAGTGCTAATAAAAAAAACTCCAGTTGTCAGTGCGCCGTGCTAACGACCCGACTAGCAAAAAATAAATCGCATCAATTACGGATCGCTGTGCCTAGATGCTTCTGGTAAAAACAAAGCCTGTTTATGTAAAACCAGTTAATTTATGCAGCCCTACTGGAACAACAGGGTGGAAATAGATTGCTGAGGTGGCTGTAACATGCACCGTGCATATTAATATACTATAAAAACAGTTAAGGTCATCAGATTATGTCTAGATTGGCACGCAGCTGTGACACAAACAGCCTGTGGTCAGAGCAGCTTGACAAAGCCAGTACAACAAGTGTTAAACAATTAAAGCTCAGCCTGAGCAGCAATAAAGCATTGTTACTATTCAGTATATATCATTCAACTACATACTTTATCCTTCAACAACACTGCTGTGAATGGCTAAGAAAGAACTTGCACATAAATGATCTTTATAAATGAGGCGATGGATATAAAAAAACTGCACATTATTCACAGACAACAACCACAACCTGTCTAAAAGAGAAGGAAAGGAGAACAATCATCAACAATTCTTTTTGAAAAGCAAACCAACAGTATGCTTTCATATTTACAGTGCCTATAGCCATCATACCTGAGTGAAATCCTCCCCCTTTTGTCACATTATATTATACAAATAAATTTGACCGACATCTATCGTAAGTTTAAACAAATACATTTACATTTTCAGCATTTAGCAGACACCTTTATCCAAAGCGACTTACAGTATTGTGACAGTATACAATCTAAGCTATTGAGGGTTAAGGACCTTATCAGTGACATGTCCATTGCACCAGTTTGAGATATGCTTTGTTACATGCTGGAAATAAACGATCTAGAATGGTTAATTATGGTCAAATGAATGTAGATACACAAGGTAGGCTGAGGAATTCAAACGATGTTTGATTGTTGTAAGAAGGCCCAAAATGTGCAAACACTATGGCCAGCAGCCTGAGGTGTTGACCCGACGTAGGTTGGGTCCATTGATTCATGCTGTTTACTCCAAAACAAAGAATCTTTGCTTCTGCTCTTTCTTTGTCCAAGAGATCACTAAGCCAGATCACATTAAGCTGACTTGACTGTGGACATTTATGTTTTAGAAGCTATTAATTTATAACAGACGTTTATTTTGTGGCTTATGGCACCATGACCGTCGTTCTGATGAAGTCGACACAAGGATGTGTTCACACAAGGATGTGTTATCAAAGCTCCCCGCTTGTCCCTGCACTAAGAGATTATTACTCTCATAAGATACTGTATCACCGACCACCTTATCAACGAGATAAATCATCTAATGTCTGCAACCTGAAGAGGCTTTTAAGTCAGAATTGAGCTCATCACATAATAAAATGTTTTACATTTCTGCACTCTGAATAATATAGATTACTTAAATTGAATTTTTATAACTCACAGATCCATTGGTGGGCCAAAAATCAACCAACCAATCAACAAATATTTTCTACATATGAACATGTATTTAGAAATAAAGGATTACATGTAGATGCTATATTTTGATGCTAAGATTTTACTTTCTTTTGTTTAATTCTGCACAGTATAAAAGGAGCTCTGACAGTTTCTAATGTAAAAAGCAGTTTGGCGTATACACTTACCTACTTTTGCTCACTTAAATCATCCCAAAATCTACAGCTACACTGAAAGTGATCTTTGTCAGACATTGTAGATACATTCCAAGATCTTCAACTGGTTTCATGCAATTCTGCTGTTTTGCATTTGCTTCCCCGTGTCCTGTCTGATTTAAAAGCCTCAGGATTTTAATATGGAATTTTAGGTGTAAAAAAAAATTCTCCCATTCTCTTTTACTTTTCTTGGTCGCCTACATGGACAAAACCTTCATGAACATTTGATTTTAACTTTTTAATGCAAAACCTGATCTTAACATAGATGTTATGAACACAATACACATTCGAGGTCATATTCAGAGATCAGTCGTAAAGTGGCACCAATTATTCCTTCATCCTACGTTAGGTTAGTGAAACGGCAGGCAGGATGGAGGTGGACAGCACCGACCGTCTCGCCTCTGATTGGCTATTGGGGGAGGTGACACTTTGTGTCTGTTCTAACTGAGTAGTTATAATCCCCACCTGACATCACCCTGAAATCAGGAACCAGCAGCGCACACACTCACGCTCGCACATACCCAAAAATAAAGAAGTATCAAACAGAAAGCTTTGTCATTTTGCCACATACGCTCACAAATGCTCGTAGACTAACTCCTTACTGGTAGTGTATTAGTAGCCGGTGCGTCTTTAGGGGCCTGGGGTGCTGTGTGGCCCTAGGTGTGCGTGTGAGGGCTTTGGTATCATTTGGTAAGAGGAAATTTAGAGTTGTGCAATGGCTCAGGGACAGTTTTGAAAGCCATTGAGAAAGCATTAGCGCAAAGAGCTAGAGGGTGTGAAGCCGAGAAGACTCCATGTTGTCTTCGTACAGAATGGAGGGGTACATCATCCCACCTGTAAGTATTCCCATTCTTTTGTGTACGTGCGTCTTAAATTCAATGTTATTTTAACTGCACATAAGAGTGAAACAATGGTATTTCACCAACTGGTATTCCAAAAACATGGAAATAGCCAGTGTGTTCTCATACTTATTTATTACTGCTAATAGAGACATCACTTGTTATTATACCTGTAGACCATTTAAATAAATATTGGTACTTTTTTAACTTTAGTGAATGGATCAATGATTCTTGTAAATTTTATTATATACATTTTTTAAACCAGATAATCAACTTTATCAGCCCTTAGTGGCCTACCTGCACGTTAATAAAAATACTATGTCATGTGACATTGGTCAAGTATGTGAATGAATAGAATGTTTGAACCCTATTTTGCTACATCAATGGTTTTGTACCTGAAATAATAATTCTCTTTATTTAGTATCATCATTTTAATAGTTTATCTTACTGCACAGTCAGAATGCAAAACTACCTCAAATAAATCTTATTCTGACGCACTGAATGTGTTTACATGCAGAAGCTTTTGTAAATGATTGTGATGCGTAAGATATATTAAAGCCAATTAATGGGACCAGCAGGAGGTGGAGGAAATTATGTCAAGACATAACTATATTATTAATATTAGTTAATATTAGGGCCATAATAGGAATGAGGGCTAATTTTTATTTTAGTAAAAACTTTAATACTTCTTGGAACACAAATCCTGAACTGTTTGTGGTGCGATGTTGGAGCATTCTTCTTAAAAAGTCTGTAATCCAGAACTTCCAATAAAAGTTCAGTCATGGTTAAATCTGATTATTAAATAAAAAAGCTACTCTTAATGATTTTTAAGTAATTATAGGGGCATTACCATCCTGGAATATGGGTGTTTGCACCATAGGGTGCATCCAATGTTTTTATAAGACTATATCATTATGGATCCTTCACTTGACTTTAAAAATTGTATCTGACATTGTGGAAGGATTTTTGTCGACCCCCTGTAGATATGCATTCACATAAATTGCACGTTTTAATTAAGAAGTGGTTTCTAAACTGTTGAAAAGAACCTACATAAAAGTAGCATTCGATTCAATTGCTCCCAAGCTTTTATCTCTCGAGTTACTGAAATATAATTTTTATTTGTAATAGAAAAAAACCTGGACTGGCTGGATGTCACAGACAACAACTGAATTTAAAGATTACTGGGCTCTTGTAAATAAAGATGTGAGGCTTTTTTCATACTGTATACTGCATCTCATTCTGTCTACTTTGTACTACTTTGAGGTTGTATCTGCATTTCTCAGACACGTATGTTTAAAATTCTTCCTACAGCCAACAGAAGACATGATCTACGAACCGGACATTTACCGACCGCCGATGGAATACCAGTACATCATCGATGGAGAGGGTCAGAGTGGTGAGTTGTTTTTCAGCATTAGAGTTTGACTGCGGTAAGCTGCTGCAGATCTTATCGCTGACAATATTTACTTTAACACAAACCCCACCAAAATAGCCATGTGCTTTGGCATGCTTATATTAACACCATCAAGCTAGAATGCACTAACGGTTCAAAATCACACCCAAAGCAGCTGGGAATGGGGGTGTTAGGGGAGCTAGCGAGTGGAACCAGCAAGTGGCGCGACACACAGCAGGAAACAGATGCCTCATTTTGACAGGCAAGAAAACTACAGACGTAGAACGACAAATATCCCCAAGGGTCAACTGGCAAAAAGAAACTACTAAGCCCTGCACTTTTACTACACAGAACTAATGGTGTACATGAAAAGTTAAGGGCGCTAAAGTCTGCCTGTAATTATCGTGTTCACAATGAAAAACATGAACGTGGCTGTGTCTCATTTGTGCTTTTCTGTACAAGAGTTCTGATCACTGTGTTTATGCGAATGCACCCAGTGCAATATAAAACGAAAAGTGAAAACTGAGAAATGCTAATTTAGAATATGATGAGCAAAACAATAACATTTACTGCGTCAACAACGTGCTTGCAGTTTCCAAACCTTCCATGTTTTGCAGGTCTAATGTCTGCAATCATTAATAAAAATTTAAAAAATAATATTAAAATAATAAAATATAAAAATTATGTCTATATTTGTCATAGACATTTTTACCATTTAACCAATTATTCAACCAATGTAAGGGCATGTATTTGCAAAAATAAAAATCAAGTAGAATTATTTGTTAATACATTGACAATTTCCCCTAGCATAAATTAACTGTACTCATTCTCATGTGTTGTGTACTGGGTGAGTAATTAAGTATACGTGTGTAATGTGTTGTGTAAACTGCTGTGTGTGTGGAGACCTTAGTCACACTTGACTCACATATATGGCAGCAATGGAACCTAAGCCATTAAGGTTCCAAATATGTGGGAAATAAATAGTAAGAATTACTCAAGTTTAAAACTAACCAACGTTACCTTCTACTTAAGAGCATCATTGTACACTCCAAGCTGCAAACCCCATTTATTCCTTACATAGAATTGTACCTGATTCATGTGGAAACTTGATTGCACTGTTAATGAAAAGCTTTGGAAACTATTTTTTATGAACAAGATTCTAATTGACGTTTGAATAAACTTGACACCTGAGACCTTGGAATTACTAGTGAATAAAGAAACATCATTAAATGGTTTTGGTTGGTTCTGAGGAGCACAACCTGATGTAAGAAGCAGTATAAAGATATTGTAAAAGAGTCTAAAGAGAAATTCAATGCAGTGTGGAGCTGAAATAGTTCGTAATGATTTGCATAACTATAATAAGAATTATAATTAGTAAGAACCAACAACTTAGTTTAGCATATTTTAGATATTATAAACTTTTATTTGTTACCTTAGTTGTCTATTTGCAACCTATAGTTCGTTACATATGATGATATAGTTTAGAAAAGCAAGTATTTATTCTTTACCCACCCGCGGGTCAGGGCAGTTTATGATTGTATTGATATTTTTTGTTAACAATAATTCTTTGTGTATGACTAAAACTAAGCTCAATACAAAATTTTTAACCATAACCATAGACGCCGCAATATTGCTTAAAAACTCCATTTACAACATATTTAAATTTTTATTTCTACAACAATGCTAAAGAATATGGTTAATTTTTTGCATCTCTATGACCGTTATCAACCTAGGTCATATATAATAAGTAATTAGGTTCATATATAATAAGTAATTACGTTCATATATAATAAGGTTCATATATAATGAGTAGCTAGGTACATATATAATAAGTAATTAGGTTCATATGTAATATGTAATTGGTTCATATATACTATGTAATAAGGTTAATATATAATAAGTAATTAGGTTTATATATAATAAGTAATTAGGTTTATATATAATATGTAATTGGGTTCATTTATAATATGTAATAAGGTTAATATATAATATGTAATTAGATTCATATATAATAAGTAATTACGTTCATATATAAAATGTAATTGGGTTCATATATAATACGTAATTAGATTCATATATAAAATTGAATTGGGTTCATATATAATATGTAATAAGGTTCATATATAATAAGTAATTACGTTCATATATAATAAGTAATAAGGTTAATATATAATATGTAATTAGATTCATATATAATAAGTAATTACGTTCATATATAAAATGTAATTGGGTTCATATATAATACGTAATTAGATTCATATATAAAATGTAATTGGGTTCATATATAATAAGTAATTCCGTTCATATATAATATGTAATAAGGTTCATATATAATATGTAATTAGATTCATATATAATAAGTAATTACGTTCATATATAAAATGTAATTGGGTTCGTATATAATAAGTAATTAGGTACATATATAATATGAAATTAGGTTCATATATAATATGTAATTAGTTAAACCTATGTGGTGGCAGATATAGATCACAGAACTCTTAGGTATTTTTACAATACATGATAAATATCAGAATGTTTTGTTTTGTAAAGTTTTGCCAACAACGCACCAGTGGTACAACATTACATAAATAAATAAGTAAATAAATAAAATAAAAACAAAAATAAAGAAACCAGGATGGAGGATGTCAATATGAAGATGTTATATGATGATTTTGTAGATGATTTATTGTTTTTGACCTATGTGACATGAAGCTAGCAGAGTTAATACTACTGTTTTTAGGATCTTTGTGTTTAGTTCAGTTTAACACATGGCTAAGTTGTTGTGGAATTTTAATATAAATGTTTAGAAGTGTAGAAACTGAACTTCACTACAATTATTGAAAACAATAAAGTATAAAAAGAGCATTTAGCAGGCTTGCCACTATTTAAAAACTGCTGAAGGAAATGGTGGTGTGAACAGGAAACAGCACATGACGCATCAAGTCCTGATGGTTTTAGTAAAAAAAAAAACCATTTTATATCTTTTATTACATCTTTTAACCAAATCCGAAATAGCTGTATAGTCCGTTTTGTGTTTACTGACTGAATGTTCTGTACATGTTTAATAAAACTGTAGGAGAATTTATCAGCTTACCGTTTATTCGGCCTCCTTCCATGTTTAGATCACACGTGGGATTATAACACACATCATGTCCACCCAGGAGACTTCGAGAATCTGGCAGAGAGCCACTTCACGGAGCTACAGAGTGTAACGCAGGTTCATCCTCCCAGCATGCATCGGTTCGCTGACATAGACTCTGGCCACTTTCTTGATCCCAGTCTGTCTGGGCACCACTTGCCACTGGCCACTTCACAGGTGAGGCTTCTCAAACCACGCCCTACCTACAGAGAAGGAGCCAAAGACATACAATTCAATCGATGAGCATGAAGGTACTCTGTTTAACAGAGAGGAAGTTCAGATCTTAAAATAAATCCTGAGATACAGAGATCACTCACTTGGATTGAGGCTGATATTTTCATAAAAAGTACAACACAACAATAGCTTATAGTCAAATGACCATACTTTTGGCCATAGTGTACCTTCATATGTACAGTAAAACCCCCTACGATCCTCCTTCCCATCCTTCTACAGATGCTCAATTTTGATAAAAGTGTCTAATGAGCAGCCATGAAACAATTTTACGACACTGTACTGCAATCATTTTACCTGTAGTGTTTAAAGTGGCTCCAAACTCAAGGCTGATTTCAGCTGGAGGCTATCCGGTTAGCCCAGTCTGCTAATTGTGTGCTAACATTACTCACATGAAGTAATGCTTGACAACTATAGAATAAATTACTTATTAGTCTTTGGTACTAAACATTTCAGTATTTAAGGCCTATACTGCTAACCTCTTTCTAGCATTGTTCCAGCATTGTTTACTTTAAATTTACAGTCATCACAGGCATGCTAAGTTTGTAAAGGCTACAGCTAACAGGAATGTTTATGAATGTATATTTAGTCGTCTAATGACTAATGAGTAGTGCACTAATGCTGCGTTCTATAAATGTAGTTGTATGTGGTTTGAGACAAAGCCGAATAAATGATGTATAAATGTTTTATCTTATCAGTGTGGCTACCAAATAGCGTTTGGGTCCTGGGAAACCGGATTGTAATGTTGTAAGTTACTTTGTGGCATATTCTTTTAATGTCAGTATGGATTTTTGACAGGTTCTCTGGTTCCTTCTTACCTGCTATAATGGGGTTTTGGCTGCTCCATTTTGCTTTAGGTGTGAATGAGTGAACAGATGAGTGAGTGAGGTGTACTGCAATGGACTAGTGCCCTGACTAGGGTGTTTCAGTGTTTCCAGATGGCACTGGATCTATTCAGCATAAAGCAATTATTAAAAAATGTCATATTTTTCGACTAGACAGTAAAGAGCAAACATGTATTAAGACTAGTTTTATTTCTTTCATAGCCAGCTGAGACGACCAGTTGAGAGCCTCTTGTTTAGGTGCTGTTGTTACTAAGCTAGCTGATCTGTTCAGATGTTTTTGCTGTTACGGATGACACTAAGTACATCTGCAGCAAGACTGTTTCTCAACTCAGCCTTATCCTGGCCAGTCTTACCACTGTCACCACAGCAGCAGAGCTGCATGCTCACCAACCGCCATTACACACACTCTTCCCACTTACACACAAACACACACACACACACGGACAGCTAGAGATGCAGAAAACACAAGCATGTGCACATAAACTCGCACACTGTCACATGCATGCACACGGTGGGGGTTTCTGATGTGGCCAGAAAATTTACACAATACCTAAAGTCATTCTCACAATTCACAATATGTTTTTAGGTTTGCTAACCAAGTGTAAACGAAGCAGTTAAAACAGAGTTCCTCATACCTTACCTATGGTTCAATTATATGGTAAAAATAAACATAAAGAAAAATAAAGAAATTAAGATATATTATTAAGTTATATACTGTTTTAATAAATAAAGTCTTTACCACACTCATTTCTAAAAAGTCCAAAATTATATACAGCAAAATCAATGCTTTCAACTTTGTGGCAACAGTTTGGGGAAGGACCTTTTCTGTTTCAACATGACCAGGCTCCTGTGCACAGAAAATGGGTGGTGTGAAAAACGGTGGAAGGAACCACTAACCTTAACCCCCTTAAGATTAATTAAAACAACTACTGCGAACCAGGTCTATCTATCCAACACCACTGCCTGACCTTACAAAGGCTCTGTTGAGTATTCCCACAGACACACTCAAAAATCTACTGAAAAGCCTTTCCAAGAGTGAAGGCTGTTATAGCCGCAAAGACGAATGCAATTGCATATGTACACATGTACATATTGTAGCTCCAAATGGGAAGTAGGTTAGAGAGCAACTGTGATTACAGTCTGTATGTCCGGGTCGACTCTATTTCGACTCTAGTACAGATTATCGAAAAGAATGCTTTTCCTCTTTCATATAGTCGTGGAGCCACCGGAGGAAAGAGAATGGCAGGCTGATTTATTACCCCCTGTACCACACAAGCCCACTAACACTCGACGCCACGCGGATACGAGCTGCAACACTTTATCTGAAAATACCAAATCTGTTGTTAGTCAGATCTATTAATGATGTGGTTCAGAACAGGGTAGATGCCAGGTATGTGTATTATTATATTTACTGTAAAAAAAAAATTAGCAAAAAACTTGAGAAACAATGAATATAAACCTGTAACGAAAATCTACGTATGATTATCAGTTGCTAGGATTGCTTTTTTTCCATGTATTTTCTGTGTGACCTCTACTGACCTTATTTATAACTTGAACTATAACACGCAGCGTGACCTTTTTTCTATCACGTGGAAAAGCTCCTTCCCAGGTGCCACATGAAGTGACACAAGCAGAAACTAAACGGTGTGACCGTTCTCAAGATCTGTAAGCTCAGCCTTTTCAACATCAGGCTGATTACTGCAAATTCTCACTTTTTTTTTTACATTTATTTTTGTTCTTTCGACCTTTGGCCATTTGTGATTCTCGGTCATTTAAAATAGAGGCGATAAAAGATAACCCTGTGGAAACTTAGTGGGGTCTTAGTGATATACAGATGTAAGAGAAACTTCCTCTTTTTCTAGCTCGCATGCTTGAAATATCTCAATAGACTATAGCATGGCCACCTGTCAATATAAAAAATTCTAATTTAAAACAATGTGTGGTTGAGTCAAATTCCAATCGAGTTTAGTCTGGGGGGAAAATGTTCTCAGGGACGCTCTGGATGCTTTTATGAGCAGTTTTTGTTCTTTACAAATAAACTAAATAAGGCCCTGAAGAGACGTGGAGAAACACCACAAATCTAGAACAGTCATCATTGCTACCTTTATATGAAAAGAAATAATTCAATACTTCTCATAATCTCACCTCTGCTGTTGTTGCCCCTGCAGGTGGCCTACTTGCCCAGGTCGGCTGTATGTTACCCCCACAGCCTGCAGCAATCGCCTCTACTGCGCAGTTCGGACGACGATGATCCGAGCAGCCGCAGTCCTCCGCTAGAGGTGTCAGATGAGGAATGTATGAGGGACCATATCAGCTCCACTACTGGAGGTGACCACGGTAAGAACCCGCTCTCACTTTCCTACATAACGCAGAGCGGTCAGTGAACAAGTGAAACTGCCTCTGTAAACACAGACTGTGATGCTACATCTGGTAAAGGCTTAACATAAGAGAAGTTTAAATGCAGCGCTTGATAATTACAGATTTTATTAGAGATCATTCAGAGGTAAAGCACCCACATGAGAAGAGAATCTAGAGTTTACATTTACAGCATTTAACAGAATCAGTGACCAATCGGTAGAAATTAAGTGCTCATGGAGCAATCTTTTCAACTATGGTCAGCACTTGCACTAGCAAATTTAAGGGTCAGTATTTAGCATAAACAGCAGAATTACATGTACCCAACCTGCCTTGTGTTAACAATTTAGGCTGCTTGGCACACAATGAATAAATGATTCTGTTCACTGCTCACGTTAAGGGTCGCCACAGTAAATCATCTGTCATTTCAACCGTTTGATAATTAAAACTCTGGATGCCCGTCATGATGTAACCCTTCTATTTATTCCGGCTTGGGACCTGCAGGGTGCATCGAGAGCCTTCTGGATTTGTGAGCCCATCCTGGGATTCAAACCCCTGGAACTCAGGCTCCAAGGCGTGGCTCCATTACCATCATGCCCCACAAGGTCACTTTTTTGGCACACAACGATCGTTTGAATGATTATTGTTACCAAGCATGTACAGTCCTTCCAGCATGATAAACTACTGTGTAGCCTCCTCAGTCACCAAATCTGAGTCGAGCAGAGCACCTTTGGGAAGACGTAGAACAGGAGCTGCTGAAAAAATCAATGCAATTATTACATGACGCATTCATGGCAACACGAACCAAAATCTCTAAGAACTGTTTTTAACACCATGTGGAATTAACTGGAATACTGACTGTGGTCCCACTCAGTATTAGTCTGGTGTTTTTAGAAAAGTTTCAAAATAAAATACCAGGTAGGAACCAAATGTTAGACGGGAAGTTCTGGAACTTCCCCAAAACGTCTCCACAAAGGCGAAAGCATGAACTTAATAATCAGGACAATTACACGATAATAACACAGGAACAGCATCATGATCTCAGGGATAATTCAAGTTTGTTTAGTGTCAAATGGTTTAGAAGTTGCACTGCTAGAAAGCAGACTGTGTGTGATTAGGGGGCATTCTATTACTACATTGTACCCAGTGATTCTGGGGAAACAGGACCCATTGTGACCCTGACCAGGATGAAAAATGAGAAAGTATTACTCTCATTTATTTTATTCTGTGACTAATCTCTGATTATAAGAGCAGAATATTATTAAATATAAATATAAATATGGTCCACTTAAATATAGCATGAATTCACTACTAATTAAAACCCAATTTTAAATTTAAGGTGTTAAAATATTTAAGTAATAAAATGTCGTCACTTCCTTGAATAAAAGCCAAATTTATCTGAATATTATTGGTAATATCTGCGTTCCTCTTTCTAACAAAATAACTTGCTATAAAAGGTCACATTTCTAATAACCAGCACTATTCCAGCCCTGACTGGACCAAACCTCCCCACACCAGAAAAAAAACTGAGATGCAACCTTATTTTTACTTAGGAAACAAGAAGAAGATTCGCCTGTATCAGTTCCTGCTGGACCTTCTGCGAAACGGTGACATGAAGGACAGCATCTGGTGGGTGGACAGAGAAAACGGAACTTTCCAGTTCTCCTCCAAACACAAAGAGGCTCTGGCCCACCGCTGGGGTGTTCAGAAGGGCAACCGTAAAAAGATGACCTACCAGAAAATGGCCCGAGCGCTGAGAAACTACGGCAAGACTGGAGAGGTCAAGAAGATAAAGAAGAAGCTCACGTACCAGTTCAGCCATGAGGTGCTCGGGAAGAGTCACCAGGAGAGAAAGACGTACATGTAAAGAGACAGAGAGTAAAGACTTGAAAGGATGTTTCTGTTTTTTAGCTCTTTTGGACTTTGAGCATTAGACTTTTTGGTTTATTCCCCCTTTACATTCATTTTTTTCATTTTTTTTATATTATTCACCTTTGCATTAATTAAATTAACTTTCTCTATAAGCTTTTAATCCAGAACTCTGTCATACACGATGTTTGCCATATATGAAGCGTATCTCTGTTCAGTCTGAGGATGAAGGTGTATGATAAAATAAATTAATTGTAAAGAAAAAAAAGCATTAACTCAAACAATCTGGACAAGTTAAAAAATTCAACCAACTGGCTCGAGCTGTACTGAACGAACCCTATGGTGGGTGGGGGGGGGGGTAAAATCACAATGACAAAAGCAGAAGTGAAAACAAATGACACAGATTCATGCTATACGGAAAATACGACTGTCTCGTCTGGCCAACACACACACACACACAGACTGCTTTTACCATAAAGGGTGATTTTCTTCAACCATGCCTTGATTAAAAGAAAAACCTTTAGCTATTTAAATCTGCAGTTGCAATCAAAAACATTAAACCCTGCAAGAAAATCCGGAATTATAACTCTAAACTTTTCTTCAGAGCTTGTATTTATTTTGATTTAAATGAAATCTTTATCAGCTGAATGATGCTGCATATTAACAAAGAAAATAAATAATGTAGTATTTTAGAATAGCAGGATTGTTAATAGTGCCACGTCACAATTATTAAATTCCAACATAATACTCCTGAAAACCTACTGCTAGTCTGTTTGATCTAAAGTTGGGTCACAACATGATTAACCCATCAGGACTCAATAAACACACACAGATTCAAGTGTGGTGCAGTCATGGTGTAAACTAAGGAGATTTCACAAGCTGAGAGAGGATCCTTTTATTGCACCAGTGGGTATAAGGTTTCCAACACCAATGCAATTAATGTAAGTTCCAAACTTGTGGCGCAGCAGCAAACCTGATTGGCTGTTGGAAAAATGAAGAGAAATAGCCGTGCTTCTGGAAAAGACTTACAGGATGACCTGATGAACGCTGGGACGAATGTGTCAGTGGAAACCATAAGATCATGACTCTATGACGCAGGTCACTCTTGACCAAGAAGCACAGGAAGGGTTGAGTGGAATACACCTGAAGGAATTTGGACAGGACTGCAGAGTTCTGGTAAACAGTTCTATATACTAAATAAAATCAAACTGGAACCATATTTGGCCACCATTTAGTGGAGGACAAAAGAAAGTAATGTTTATAACCAGAAGAAAACTATCCTCTCTGTCAGACACAGAGCTGGTCAGTGATGTTGTGGGGAGGTTTTTCTGCTGCAGGAACCAGCAGTACTTGACCATGTGACTGGCATCATGCATTTACAGAAATACAATTCAAATGATTTGTTATGTCTTATGTGGTGAAATGAATCCTTGGTGATAATTGGACTTTCCAACAGGACAGTGATCTCAAGTCAGTCAAAGCTTGGTTAAGGAATCAGTCCTAAAATATCTTGGAGTGACCTTCTCAGTCCCCAGATTTAAAACTTAAAGTAAATCATTGGTGGGATTCAAAGAAAGCATCAAACTTCAATGAGCTGGGGTTTGATCTTACACAAGATTAATCAGTTCACAAGGTTAATATCGAACACAGTCAAGGACAATTTTGTATCTCCAATTCACCTCATTTGCACGTCTTTGGACTGTGGGACGAAAACCGGAGTTCCCGGAGTTCAAGGAGAACACGCAAACTCCACCTGGGGATCGAACCCAGGACCTTCCTGCTGTGCCGCGACAGTGCTACCCACTGAGCCACCGTGCTGCCCGGGTAAGGTGCAAAAAGAAATTAAAATTTTCATGAAGTTAAATACAATTAGATGATATATTGCCATGTATGGTGTACATGGTATATCCTAAAACAAACTGAAAAGAATAAATTGAGTTTAATTTAATTTCTATTTGAATTCCTTTACAACTAAACATTTAACATAAAAACATTACTGTTCTTTTACAGCCCAAACTGCCTTTTAAATGTTTAAACAAAAGAAAAACTTAGTTAAATAACATGAAACTACATTAGTAATAAATTGAAAGTAAAATGTGTTGGAAGATAAAGTTGTAAGTACATTTTGTTTCAGTGAGCAATCCTTCAGTGGCCGTGAGCTTTAACTTGATTTGTTTTTGTGTTTAATCTTTTTTTTCCTTCTTTCGCTCATAAGATTTAAAGTCTGGAATATATCTGTAAAATAAACAATTAAACTCAGCTGAACACATAACTAAAACATATTTAAATATCAGTCATCAGAAAACAGAAAACCCTGCTCAGTTCAACCCTCCTGTGCAGTACCAGTTTACACATGTCACCAGCGCCCCCTATCAGTACAATCGTTTCATTACAAGTCTAGTACATGATCGTTACATAAACCAACCACGATTATTTCACAAAACAAACCATCAAAACATTTTAGTATCACAGCATTTATTAGAAAACAGTTTATAATAATAATGTCTAATGGGGAAATTTCTAGCCAAAAGCACTTCTTGGAAATCCATAAGTGAACTGAAGTGGGTAAATATATCTAGATCAAGATAAGAGGCGGCAAATCAAAAACGTTCGAGTGTACGTGACTGGTGAGTTAAACACATTTAGTTAATAAAATTCTCATTTTATTCTATTTTCTACCTTTTCCACGTGATTCACAATTGTACCCATGTTTGGAATTGTCCAATTTCCAACAGTAACTTCCTTTACTGATGCAGACCCCCACCCTGACCGAGAAGAGCCACAGACTATCACATGCCACCTTACCGACCGCCTCTTTACACCCGACAGAAAGTGTGTCTCACAGAGAGCAGTACGGTGTATGAAGAGTCACACACTACATTCTGTGACTCTCTCACAGACGCTTCAACCATCAGAGCCATCAGAGGCCAAATTTGAAGCATGAGTACCCACACACTCTCCCTTAGACACAACCGATTGTGCCTGTGTGGTCGTCCGGCTAGTCGATAGCACAGCTGAGGATTAAACTTAATTGCAAAAGATCTTTGTAAAAATGGTCTAGTGGATTAGACTAGGAATATACAAAAACACGTCAATTACGTTACATCTCGTTTACATTTCTTTCACCCCTGACACAGACAGATCAAACATTTGACCAAAACATGATCTTTAAATAATTACTAGTAACTGGTAATGCGTAGGTTTACTGTAGGGTTTCAGGTTGACTGAAATGAGAATAGTGGACGTGTAAGTGTTTACTGGAGTGAGGGTCACTGCTTTTCAGCTTTCAGCAGTTTCAGCTTTAATGTTAGAGGAGATCTTCGGTCAGCTGGAGGGTTTCACAAGTGGAACATACCACTGAGGACAGAAAAGGGAACATGTAGATTTATTTATTGATTCATTTATTTCAGTCACTGCTTTATTTGGTTTAGGGTCCAAATTGGCCCGACGTCAGCCGGAAATACTGAGCGTAAAGTAAAAATACACTCTGGACAGGAAACGAAATAAAAGTGGCATTTAGTGTACTTAACCAACATAAAGTCAGATTAGTTATGAATAGGGTTTTTAAGTGCGTGCTCATGTACTGGTACTTGATTACTAAAGTAAAATATACAGATAAATCACAGGTACCTCCTCAGTCATCCCTGCCGTCTTTCTCCCTTCTGTGTTAAACGGGGGCTTCAAATACCCTTTAAAGTGCAACTTCACCAAGGAATGGAACGTCGCCAAGCAATCCTAGGGAGACAAAATGCCACAGACTAAGAGCTTTTTACTGAGTGATTTATTTATAGGCAAGCTGAGTGAATTAAAACCTGGCACATTTGGCACTAATTTTTGTATTCAAAACCTTTATAAGACAAATAAACTTGCCACGTGCACACGTACGCAGACAGCCTCGATGTTATCAGCTCTCATGTACCTTCTATTTACATTTAAAGATTTCATAAATCATACACTAAAAACATGTCAGCAACAAGACCCCATGTTTTGGAAAGGATTTTCTCAGCTTTACCCGTTCCTCCTCGGAGCAGATGTAGGTGAACCAGCGGAGCCCTGCAGACACGTGGGTTATCTCGTCAGCATAAATCACTTCCAGGATCTTTACCGAGTCTGTGTCACTCTGTGCAGCAAAGCGGGACAGTGTCTGAGGGTGCACGTCTAAACCCCTAAAAAACAATACAATAGCACAATACAACAATTAATGTTTACTATAGAACTGTTGTTCCTGCTGTTTTCAGGTCGTCCTGAAACTCTTACTTTCTCGTCCTTGTAACTGAAAATAAGTTATCTGGCAGTTAAAAGATTATTGAACTAGCTATATTAACAGGGTTGTATATAGTGTTTGTTATTAAGGTGGTGTTAAACATTTTATTAAACATGTTCCCAATCAATCAATGTCTTTTATAATAAACTAGGTGCAATTTATATAATGCTAAAGCAGATGTTTACATAATGAATAAAATTTTTAAACGTCTTTTATAATCACTGGACCTGCGATTCGTCAATAGGTAGTACATACTAAATGGCTACAGGAGAAATCGGGTTGGTGTGTAGTGCACACTACAATAATAACTGCTGTTCACGAGGAAACTGGAGCTTATTATATTGTAAGTCAGTTGTAGAAAATTAGGCAGAAATATTGCGTAGTGTTTCTTATCATATAAGGTCAATATTACATCTCAGTCTCAAATCTCAATATAAAGTTAATAGGAAATGTAATTCTGGAACAGGACAGATAGTGGCAGCTTCCTTTCTACTATTGATCTGATTCATAAGTTGCCATTCTTGGACCCTTGAGCAAGGCCCTCAACCCTAAAGTGCTTGGACGGTATTCAGCAACAGTTGTAAGTTTCCTGTAATGAAATCGTCCGCTTTTGTTTTGTAATGCACCTAGCTTCATGGACCATGTGGACGATAGCCAGTCGAGCCAGAAGATCATGAGCCGTCTCTGCAGCTGACTGCCACAAACCTGCAGAAACAGAATACAGAGCGCAAGTCTCACTTCCAATCCCGGTTATACAAACCCCAATCATGACTTTAACGTACTCACCATTATGTACTGGGAGAGCACCAAACGAGCTGCCAAGCTCTTTAATCCTTTTCTCAAGTAAATCATAATGCTGTGACATAAAAACATATCAGGTTATTACACAATCATATAACAGATAGAAGTTATTAATGCTCAGAATACCAACCTTGGCTTCGTCTCCAGCTACTTTAACAAAGTCAGTGAAGAACTGGCGTGGTAGCGAGTCTGCGGAGCTAAGCTTGACTGTAGAGAATCGAGCTATTATATCCCAGGAGAGGTCGATAGCCCACTGCTCTATGTTGGCCAGAGAATGAAGCAAAGCAATTCTACTTGCCTACAGACAGGAAAGTAAAACTTCTGAGTTATTAATGTATTTCTATCTTCTGGTCTATTCATTACAGGGGATAAGAGAAGCAAAATCTTACTGTGCAATAACTCATAGCTGGGTGTGAATACTTATATAATACCTGAGAAAGTGGGTCTGTTCTGTATGGCCAAAATAATCGTTTTTCCCTATAATTTGATAGCAATGTTTAATAATTAGACAAGAAAAGTACATTTTAATTTTATGGTTAATGAAATACAACCCCACCAGTAATACACCCCACCAAATCTTGAACGTTCTGAAGTTAAAACGGTTTTCTTTAACGGTGTGACATTGGCCCAGCTGGAATGAAACGGCATTATGGGTCCTTTGCTATGTTTACATTGTGTCTGTACAAGTTTCCTACAGTTTGTTTTCCCAACTGCCCCTGGGTAAAATGAGTGAGTAATCGTGTGAGCGTGTGTTGCCCTGCGATGAATAGCCACTCTGTGTAGATTGTAGTCCCACCCTACACCAAGTGTTCTGTGGCAGTGCCAAAGCCAAAACTAATCTAGCCAAGATGAAAATGAATGAAAATGAGTTTTGTTTGTAGCATTTAGTAAGTTTGGATCATTTATTAGTCAGCATGAGGTAAATCAGGTCCTTCAATTCATTTTTAGACTGTTTACTGATATCAGTCCCTGAATTATAACACTGATTTATATCAAAGCAGCCTAAAAATGTACAATACGTGTCAGTGAGGCTAGAATAACTATATAGTAGTTATTACTCATGTATAATTGTCTATTCTGATTCACATAAAGGCTCCTAAACTGGGCGCAATGCAAAGATGGTAGTGTGCATACCTGTGTGCCTCCTTTGCCACGTTTTATTTTTCCCGGATCCACCACCGCCAGACTATCGATCCGACTCGGCTGATCCGGTGGAGCACGCTCTCCGATCTCACCGATTTTCCCGGTGTCCCACCAACCTTGCACTTGCACAGTCAAAGCCACCTGATTTGCAAACAGAGAATCAGTAACATATAATACATTTTTAATTATACTAATTATAATATTGAAGTGTCAGTTTTTATAAATTATTTAACAATAAATCTTATTATTACCTTTTCTTGTGGGTCTGGAGTACGGAGGATTTTTACAGCCCAAAAGCAGAGGGTATTTTCTGATGATTCTAATTTTGCTTCCAGCGGTAACAGGGCATCTAGAAGAAGTTTCAAACACAGAAGAAACTGTGTAACATTTGAGATTTAAGACTTTTTTACAACCCCTTTTGCTTGTATAATTACTCACCTTGGGTTTTGGGTTTTGCTGGTTTTGTCACTGGGACTGGATAGAGAGACAAGGCACTCTGAGTATTTATAAATATCTTTCCATCCATTACTCTGACATCATACACCTGATTCTGTGTACAGTTTAACAGGATACAAAACAGAAAATACAGAATTTAATCAAAACAATGGTACAAAATACAGACTGCATCTTTGTTAAGTTTATTTTAGTGCTTAACTTACCGTTTTACATTACAGCCACATTCACTGCATTAATTAAATTGTTCATTAAATAAAGTATAAAGTTTTCTTGATATAAATCTTAGTGATGTTTTGTATTCTAATTATAAGCTTGTTGATTCATTGGTTTAACAAAGCAGTAGGAAAACAAGAAGGCAGGTAGTAAGACTGAGTGAAGATCTAGGGTCTACAGTTACATTTGTGCCATTTAACAGATGCATTTATCCAAAGCGACTTACAATTATAACTGAATACAGTTGGAGCATTTAAGGGCCTTGCTCAGGGGCTCAGCAGTAGCAACTTAAGGGTGATGGGGCCTGAACTGGCAACCTTCGGATCAATAGTCTAGAACCTTAGCTGCTGAGCTACTGCATGTAGCATTTATATAGTGGACTGTAAACCATGTATGTACACATTTACACCAGACATCATGACCAACCTGCAGTCCAGAGGACGAGGCACCGGTCTCGAGGTTGAAATCAAAATCGTGCCATGGGCATATCAATGCCAGTCTGCCATCTCCCAGGTCCTCAATGTCTCCCTGTTCAAGTGGTCCACCTGCCAATACATATAACAATTGAGTTTAATTAGAAACGGTACCAACATGCTAAATATCACTTTAGATAAGAATGTCATAACAACAGTCAAACAGTGTAACGATGAAGACTCAGCACCTAGCCAATACGTCATAATTGATTACTCCATGACTTGTGCCCTCTACCAAAACATCCTGAAAGAGAATACCCAGTTTGAAATCATTTGTGTAGTTCTTGCTGATGTTCCTTGCCTGTTTTCTTGATTTTAGTCACATTTATCCTGACCAGTCTGCAGGTTCTCGGTCTGGGTTTGCCTGTACATTCATTTTTGCAATTACTTTGGTATCAAAGTCATTCATACTGGATTTATGTTATTATCTACTTTCAGTTTTATACAGGGGGTGGCACGGTGGCTCGGGGGGTAGCACTGTCGCCTCACAGCAAGAAGGATCCTGGGTTCGATCCCTAGGCGGGGCGGTCCAGGTCGTTTCTGTGTGGAGTTTGCATGTTCTCCCCGTGTCTATGTCGGTTTCCTCCCACAGTCCAAAAACATGCAGTCAGGTTAATTGGAGACACTGAATTGCCCTATAGGTGAATGTGTGTGTGTCTGTGTGTGTGTGTGTGTCTGCCCTGCAATGGACTGGCGCCCCGCCCATGGTGTTACTGTGTGCCTTGCGCCCATTAAAAAGCTGGGATAGGCTCCAGCACTTCTCCGTGACCCTAACTGGATAAGCGGTTAAGACAGTGAGTGAGAGTGAGTTTTATACAGATCCCAAAGTGTCATTCTACATATTAACTATGGAATAACTTTAACTTTCGATTTTGTCATTTCTTAATGAATATATTTATTCATTAACATTACTAAACATAAGTTTTTGGGAAATGTTTTGCTTGGAAAGTGTACATGTGGTATCTTTTCTTTAAAAATAAATGCCACTTGATTTGACATGTTTTCTAATGCAGTGAAGTGCAAACACATTTAAACTGTGTCCACTTTAGGGGTCACTGTATTGTTAGGATATGAGATGCTCCCAACAGAAATAATGTAATTCAACCATAACATTGTCATTTTTTTATTGAAGGTGATACATCTACCTGTGTCATGTATTAATTTTGGTTTCTTTGTGCTGGTGGATATAAAAGTATTAAACACACCTTCATGTGGACAGGATGAATCCATCGCCCAGAAGCGACGGTCATCTGTCTGTATCAGAACTATGTGTTCCCCATCATCTGAGTACAACCTTAAACACAATAATCAGCTTTAAGATAGCAAGTCGGTCATTTATAATCTGCTCTGGTTAGATTTGGGTGCATGAATGAGGTGCTTACTTGGTGCAGGGTGATTTAAATGTGCTGGTCTCTCCGACACACTGCCAGTTACCAGCTTTAACTACATCTCTCAAAGCTTCAACTAAATCCTCATCAAAACGCTCCATTGTTCAGAATTACAGATTGTTATTTGTTTTGCTCTGATCTTGCCATTAAAACATAAAACAAATAGAATGAAACTCATTCACATGTGTAAACATCCACACGTTTTTAGTTCAAGTGCCCTGTAACTCATTTCAAAATAAAAGTCGCCACTTAAAGACTAAAGGCTAAAATAGATAAAAAAAAAATTCTATTAGCAATAATGTATTGTATATATGTTTTTAGCTTTTAAATAAATAATTTTACCATCCAAAAATATTAGGATGCTAGAAATTTCAAACAATAAAATTATTATGCAAATCATTATACATTGGTGCACATGGTAAACTAAACAAATTAAAAGTTTTTTTAATTCCCATTTTCCATCCCATCATTATAAATTAATATTAAAAGGCAATCGATTTAAAAGAATGAACACAAAATAGCTCGGAAACGGCTCAACTTATTTATTGTTATTTTGATTAGTATTATTTTTATTACTGGTGTTGGCATTATTATCATTACAGTTTACAGTTACCAGTTATTCATTTCTTTCTGTCTGTCTGTCTGTCTGTCTGTCTGCCTGTCTATCTATCTATCTATCTATCTATCTATCTGTCTGTCTGTCTGTCTGTCTGTCTGTCTGTCTGTCTGTCTGTCTGTCTGTCTTATTTTGGTGCTCCATTCACTCCAGTACAGCAGGTGGCGACAATAACCCACATTCTGGTTTTCCAGCCCCATGTAAACACACATGAAAAAGAAGAAGGGGGTTTGTTTCTAAAAGCAGAGGTACATGCTGCTCCACTGTGTTTATTTATCTATAATCTTATTAGATGTTCATGTGAACTGAAGCTTTTTATAATTTAATTTAGCTCTTGTGAACATCTCCCCCCGGATCTTTGACACAATGCCTATTGCTTGCTCGGCTCTCGGATGTACGAACCGATTTGTCAAAGGGTCAGAAATTCGTTTTTACAGGTGAGGCTTGTTTATGCGAATAAACATTATTCTACTTAATCATTTTGTGTGCATTTTGTCAAGTTTTAAGATATGACGCGTTAACGGTGTTCAGAAGAACAGGACAGGCTGTGTTCTAAATCGCTATTTGTTGTACACGTAGTGCACTAGAAAGGGCGAATGTACTATATTATTATTACTAAGTGTGCTGCGCTTAGGTAGTGAGTGTGGAGCTTTTTGGTACTCAGCACCTGATCCTGTGTTGTATTATGTAAACATGTAACACTGGATTTATCCAGACAGAATCACACCCCTCCCCTACATCAACTGGTTTCCAATTGATAAAAATACTATATTTTAATTTACACCCTTACATAATTGTGTGTAGTAACTACAATAAGAGTATACAGTATTATATATAATATAACAATGACATCAGATGTTATAATGTGTTTAAGTTGGAGTGGAAAAGGAGGGAAATCTACTATTAGTGTTTAAATTACATATCTGCCACTTTTTTATGTGCAATTACTATTAGAAATAATTTCAGTATTAAGAAGACATTCTAAAATGCCCTCAATTCATAAAATCTACGCTTTAATTAAAGTAGATTTACAAGAAGCCCTCATTGAAAAGTGTGACGAAAACAAAAACACAACTGGCACATCTGCATTTGCAAATACATCTGCACCGAGTCTTCGTCTTTAGTATATGAAAAGTCCAGAGCAAAGTCTCTGAGAGCACTTCTGGATACAAAACTTGATCCTCACATGTGGACACTGAGCTACATTGTGTGAAATTGAATATAAGCGTTTTATTTGTTTGAGCCGTAACTTATAGGTTCTCCAAGTTATTGGAGGAAATACCCCAAAAATCACAGCCACTAAATCACAGGTATTTCATTATACATAACAGTGTGGTTTAAGCAGCTGGAAGGATCATTACAGCTCCTGCAATTTCAGACATTTGAAACATCTGGAAATGAGTACTTTTTTACTTAGAATTTTAGCTGTCTTATAGTAGCACACTTGTCTTTTGTATTCTCTAACTACTAAGAATTTAACTTCAGTATCATCTCATATTTATAATCTATATATAGTGGATGACCACAGAGTTTTCACTAATTTGTTAAAAGTAAAATATAAACAAGAACTACAATTACTACAAATAAAGCTTTTCCCACACATTTCAAGTTACAAACACTGACTAGACTTGAGTTTCATTGTACAGATACATCAAACACTTGTTAAAGCTTGTATATGATCAACTTCCAATTACATTTAATCAGGCAGATTATCAATCAATGCAGCCCATGAGACAGAGGTATTAACAATGCTTACCCATCCTCTCTTTTTTGGCAGATTTCCCATCAGCAAGCCTCAGTTAGCCGAGCAGTGGGTACGAAGCCTCGGTCGGAAGAACTTTGCCCCGACCACGAACTCCTGCCTATGTTCAGAACACTTTCTGCCCGACTGCTTTCGTGATTATAACGGCAAACAGTTCCTGAGAGAAGATGCTGTGCCCACTATATTCACACAAGCTGCCAAAGAGGGAGGAGATAGCACAAAGGTGGGTAACTTCACCTACAGAAAGCCAGTGCATGTCTATATTTCTGATGGTAAATTTATGATAAAACACTCATATAAACACCTTAAAAAGCTTCTATTTACAAAATTATTTAAAAACACAAAACTTGTTGCAACAGATGACAGAACAGATGTCTGAATAGGCACCAGGACAACAAAAGCAAACAAAGAAATGTATAGACGAATCTTTGCATGCACCTAAATATAAGCAGAAAGAACTATTTTCTTTCAGATTGAACTACGAAAGAATCGTGGAGGACTAGTGGCGAAAGAGAACAATTCTTTTGAGACTAACCAATTCTCAAAAGAGAGGAGACAAACCCCAAGAGATAGTGGCCAAAAGGTAAGATACACCCATCATTACTGGAACCCTGAACCAGAGGTTGTTTGCTTACACTGATACTTATGCATTACAAAATAAAAGCAGATCGTTTTCTGAATTAAATATGAAATAAAAATAATACTAAGTGTGCTTTTTACAGGGCAGAACAGTGAATGAAGGGTTCAAGAAACGCGGAGGTGCAAAACTCTCATCCAGTGACAGGTAGCAGATTTTTCCCTCCCCAGTTTAAGAGACAAATGTAAATGTGTTTGGTTAAAAGGTATATAACGTCTTAAGACAGTGGTTCTGTATTTTGTGCAGCTTGTGCTCCACCCAGCCTAATAACAGAGGTATCTTCGGCATCATATCAATGTTATTTTAAATATTTTTGACTTACCTAATGAAAGGACTGATGTTTAGTACTTTCTACTGGGTGTTAGAGTAAAGAGGTTACAAACTGAGATCCTCTTAACCTTAAGCTTTCTTCTCGTTTACTCTGGAGTGTCTGATGCATTATAAAAATAAGAAATAATAAAGCATTTTCAAAAAAGGTCCGGATACTGGATTCTTCACTCACCTGTGCCAGGGTTTTGTTCTGCTAAATAGAACATCTGGAGTTTACAAGTGGAGTTACAGCTAAAAGAACATACACAACAATATTCACAAAAAGTATGTGCAAGAAAAAGTCATTATTCAGATTACAATGGGGCATTAATGATTGACCAAGACAAGTCTTAGTACTTCCTTGAGCCACTGGGGGCTGCAGCTTAAAAATGAGTTAATATGATGTATTATGTGTCGTCTCTCTTTCCAGACAGTGCATTCCAGCTAAAAGTAAAGTGTACGACAGCCAAGGCCTTCTGGTTTCCTGCGGCCAGGACCTGTGCGACTGCCTTGACGTGGACTGCATGGGCTGCTTCTACCCCTGCCCCGACTGCGACTCTCGCAAGTGTGGCGTCGAGTGCCGACGTGACAGAAAGTGGCTGTATGAGCAGGTGGAGGTGGAGGGGGGCGAGATCATCCGAAACAAGTTTGCAAGTTAGCGAATGGAAACGTCGACGTGTTCGTGTGTAAGACGTATTAATTAATGTACAATTAGTAGGTTTGCACCAAAGCTACGTTGCTTACATTGTTTTTTTAGATTGTTTTCTTCTGTCGTGTTTCTGCTGTTTAAACAATAAAACATAAAATATGATTAGTAACAAAATGAGTATATTCACTGCTGCAGTTTTAGGCAGGCTGTCTTGGCTTTGTGCTCCCAAAAATCAATCATGATTAGTATGTGCCTTAAGAAGCCTTTTAACTGCTGCAAGGCGCGCCCCCCCCACCCCCACCCCCACCCCCAGCCACACCCACACCCACCCACACCCACACACGTCATAACTGATCAAACAAATAACAGAGCAAACCTGAACAATACATTTATGGCCCTCTGGATAAAAAGATAAAGAAGAGGAATCCGAAACATCTATTGCATCCAGGTTCTGCCTGAAATCTGAAGTCTTGTGTTTATGCCATAATAAATAGTTTTGTCAATGCAGAACAAGTAAAAGTACTGACATAATTGAATGGGGAACTGACGCATGTGGCTTCGTTTCTGCGACTGTTTGTTTATTAGGATTTTAACGTCATGTTTTACACTTAGGTTACATTCATGACAGGAACGGTAGTTACTCATTACACAAGGTTCATCAGTTCACACAAGGTTATATCAAACACAGTCATGGACAATTTAGTGTCTCTAATTTACCTCACTTGCATGTCTTTGGACTGTGGGAGGAAACCGGAGCACCAGGAGTAAATCCACGCAGACACGGGGAGAACATGCAAACTCCACACAGAAAGGACCCGGACCGCCCCACCTGCGTCCCACCTGGGGATCGAACTCAGGACCTTCTTGCTGTGAGGCAACAGTGCTACCCACCGAGCCGTTTCTGCGACTGACATTATTTACCGATTTCTTTACAGTCTATGTGATTTATACTTACTTCTGCTGCACATCCGCAAAATGTGGTAGCATGGACAGCTTAAGTGCCACCTCCTCACCAGTGTGCCAGTCTGGATCCCATCCTGTCTGTTACTGAATAAAATAGAAACAAACTGACAGTAAATTGCTGTTAAAAAAGCAATATAAGCAACCTTCGAATAAAACAGAACCAACATCCTAAACCAGCAGCAGACTGAAGCACGGTGGTGCTATGTTTAACCCTGTTTAGATAAACCGTAGATAGTTTACATAGTTATAATAAATCAAGTGTTACAAACACATCACTTTAGACTGATAAATACTACTGCAGTCTAACCTTAATTTATGTTTCTTAATGTAGAACATGCAAATGTGCCTCAAAAATTCTATTAACACTGCATCGTACAGCATCCATGGCTAAACTTTGCTGTTTTCTAAAGAATAAACAAAGCAACTCAAGGCAGTCTGGGAAATGTAGTCTGGAATAAACCTAAATCTATAACAAACTGCTATGATGTGTTGCAAGTGTGGTTAATTAAATGTTATTTATGTGTTGTAGTAGTTTAGATTTTCACCCTTCTTTCATTTGTTTAACCCCCGCTTTATCCTGGTCAGGGTTACAGTGGCTCTGATTCATTGGGTGAAAGGCTGGAAACACCTGGGACAGGTCGCCAGTCCATAAGTCTTTGGACTTGTGGGAGGTAAACCACACGGACACAGAGAAACCTTGGCTAGGGAATCAAACCCAGGCCCATTTTACATTGAGGTGACAGTGCTACCCACGGTGCTGCCCCCCAAAATAAAGCATTTTGTTAGTAGTTCCTCATAAAAGACTACTACTGTGAGTTACTGTGAGTTAGTATTAACAGAGTTGGTTAAACATGATAATATTCTCTAAATGTGTATTGATATTTACACTTCCTTTATTAAATTAGATGTGGATAAAATGGATTATTCAGCAGCCCATGCTGCATGGCAAGCACCACAGCAGGCATGAAATTAACTGTACACAATAATATGCAATATTATAACAGCATGTGTTATTTTTGTTCTTTTTGAACTGTGTAATTAAAGGGTTTTCTACTACGTGGTGTCGGTAATTGCGTTTATTTGAACCGCTCATTCATCCCAATCACAAACAGTTTAAAATTCATGTGGATTCATTTGATTAGTTACAAATGGGAGCAAAACAAAACTGAGTGCAGAGAGGAATTGCATAATTATAAGCTGTGGTAAACACATGCACAGATCTTTCACGCAGGAAATTGGTTTGTGTATGTGTGTGTGTGTATACCAGTATAGACTGACAGCAGCTGGAGTGATAACAGAAATAAACAGAAGATGTTAATGCTGTATGAGCCGCTTTAATAAAACAGTGCTTACAAGAGTAGGTGATGCTAGACGACAGTGCATCGTGTCTGCTCTGACAAACAGGCACGTTGTGGACGAACTGACATGCAGAATGTTTTTAGAATTTTATTCAAGTTTGCAGCTAAAAGGATTAAAGCAAAATCTCCCTTTTTAAAGCTGCAGTACATTATTTGTAGATAAACTGATAAAAATAGCATTATTCAGTCAATGTATTCATCATAGAGCATGGATACTAACAATAGGGCACTAGTTACCTGTTGGTACAAACAATTGTCCAAATTACAAGTTACATACTGAAAAGTAATTGCTCTAAGGTATAAAGTCCTGATTCGTTTAAAGACTTGGGGTTAAGTCGTTTTGTGGGGTTAGTAGTGGGCATGGGTGTGGCAGCTGCTTGGCTGCATGCTGAAAGCTCCACAGTCTGTGATGTCTGAGTTACACTGGCTGCATTCACAGCTCAGAGCCACGGGGTAAGTGTACGATGAATCAACCCCCGGCGGGCAGCTCGGCAGCTGGATGGTCTCATAGGTCCACTCCCTGTAGTTACAGGTATTCTGGAAGTACGGCACCATGGGGCTGCGGTAGGCCCTCTCCTGAAAAAAGACCAAACCTTATTAATTATATTATTATTATTTGTTATATATATTTATAAAAATGTATTACATTAGTGGACATCTCATTCCAAATTAAAATGCATTAAACAGCCTTCACTCATCTGGGAGAGCTTACTAAAAGATTTTGGAGTGCGTCTGTAAACATTTGTGCCCGTTTGTAAAGTCAGGCAGCGATGTTGCACAAGAAGTCCTGGCTGGCAGTCAGCATTTCAATTTATCAAGGTGTTTAATGGGGTAACAGTCAGATTTTATGTCATGCTTTAACAGAAAAGGGTCTTCACCAAACGTAAAGTAAGAAGCAAGTCATTTATTCAATAGAATTAAATATACACAGATAAGGCATAACATTATGACCACCTTCCTAATATCCCAAACTGCACTGCACTGTGTATTCTGACACCTTTCTATCAGAACCAGCATGAACTTCTTCAGCAATTTGAGCTACAGTAGCTCGTCTTTTGGATCGGACCACATGGGCCAGCCTTCGCTCCCCACGTACATCAATGACCCTGTCGCCGGTTTACCACTTTTCCTTCCTTGGACCACTTTTGATAGATACTGACCACTGCAGACCGGGAACACCCCACAAGAGCTGCAGTTTTGAAGATGTTCTGACCCAGTCGTCTAGCCATCACGATTTGGCCCTGGTCAAACTCGCTCAGATCCTCACGCTTGCTCATTTTTCCTGCTTCTAACATCAACTTTGAGGATAATTGAAATAAAATTTGCATATAACCAGCACATTTCTTATAAATATTTTCAGTGGTGCGCTGCACCTGTGCTGAAGTGTGCACTGTACCTGGGTCTGACAGAGGCCTGCACAGGCCGTGGTGTTGATGGTAATGCAACTATTGCACTCCTCGCTCTCCACAATGATGGTGATGTCTGTAAGGTGACAGCAAGTCTTGCATTCTGACACTGCCCACACCAGCAGTGGCAACAGCATCACCCTGGTGACTCCACGCATCATCACCTGGACATCAGAAAACAAGTATAGTTTACACATCACCTAAAACTATGAGATAAAGCAAGCAAGCTAAAGTAAATAACACTCCATAAGAGTTTAACAGGCATCCTGAACGTTTGTCTTACCTGTTGAGGATTCCTGCTGTCTTCTGTGTTCAGTCTCCATTGGGCATCATACTTATACCCTCCTGCCAGACCAAACGCCCACCTCAGTTCAGAAAATGCTTGTGCCTATCCAATGGCAGGCGTCTCTCCATTGTGGAGGTGGAATCTAATCCCCAAAGCCCCATAGCCTTGGCATTTAGTGTGTAGTCTAAATCTTATCCTGCTAAAAAAAAAAAACTCAGCTCATCCAGGCTGCAAGGTCAAACCTCCCACTGGACAGCACAGCTGGATACCCCATTACGTTCTGTAAAATATAGAACATCATTAAGAACATAACTGATAATTAAGTCTGACTCGAGATCTTTGATGGCTCAGAGACTAGACTAAATCTACATTAGCTGAATCATAAGACCAGCTTGTTGGAAACCCCATGTTATATCCATAGGCATTACTATGGACTCAGCCTTCACTTTTTTGAGTGTGTCTGTGGAAATTTGTTCCTCCTCAGTGTGTACTTGTGGGTTCAGGGATGGATGTTGAATGAGAAGACCTGGCTCACATGTAATGTTCTAACACATCCTAAAGAGGATTAACGATATTGAGGTCCGGGTTTTGTGCAGGCCAATGAAGCTACTCCACATCGAGCCAAGTCGTATATGTAGCTGAAACACAAAAGCTCAATAATAAGAAAGGATGTCTTACTTACATACTGTAGCTCAATGTGTAAACACCTGGTTAACGTTAATTTTGTACCTGTTTAGTGGCATTTGCCTCCAGCCTTCTCTCAGGATAGTTACAGTACAGTCAGCTAAGAGACCACAACTGGCCTTGTGCAAATAAATTAATACTAATGATGTTTACAATAAGTAAATGAATATGAGATAAGATGTTTTTTGCCATCATCTTTTTTCTTTTCCACTTTTTTTATTCTCCAAATGTACAGACAATTTTTAAAATATGACAAATAAATGGACCCTGATATCTGTACAGTAATAACTCGACATTAGTTAAGGGACTCCCTGACGGCTGTGGCCACTAAGCAGCTGCTTATGTTTCTTATCAAATAGAGATGACATTATCACATAAGCAGTTCAGTGCTGGAAATGTCCTGCCTCGTTGGGTTTTAAACTGAAGGGTGATTAAGACAGGTATAGATGAGTTTGGGATTGTACACTCTTGGCGCAAATTTTCAGGAGTTTTCATGTTTTAAACGATTGAATCATTGAACGTGTGAATTAATATTGATTGTACGTTCAGTCAGAACCTCCTCCCCAAGATTCTTCCTGTTAGCCATTTTTCACACCAGTTTCAGAATTATAAAAAGACCATTTTATTTCAGAACCCAATTTGCCTACAAATCAGCACTTGTACCTAAAGAAAATTGAAATCAATAATTAAATACATAGCAGTGAAAAATTCACATCATCTAGTGCACTTCTAAAAGTTCCTCCAGGCTAAGTTTAAAGATTTTTTAATTAAGCCAAAGTAGTTTAATCATTAAATACACTAAGAAAGAGTTCAAATTCATGGAATCTACAGGGAACTTCTCGTCTACATGATTAAATGATGTACTACTGTGTGGTATAAAGTACATTTTTGAGTTTTAGAGTTTAGAGCTTACTTAAAATAATACAGTAATATAAATACATACACAATTTTAGTCGTTATAGAAATTACAGTGTAGAGAAATAGCAACATGCAGGAAAGATCGACAAAATGTGTGTACACAGCTTGATAGAAGGAAAAAATAGACAAGGGTAACTAGCAACAGATATAATTAACTTCCATGTTAAGTGGAAACAAAAACTGGAAATTCACCATATTAGGAAAGTGAGAAGCAAACTAGTAACCAGTATGGAAACTGGTGTCAGTTCCAGTTCTTGTGTAATGGTTTTCACAAAAATAAATGTTTTTCTTGAGGTATTTCTTTGTATATGTTTTCTAGAACTATATTAAAAGTCTTGTGCATAGAAAACGCTCCTAGAAGAAGGTATTATTACTGTATAATAGCTGCTACATTACTGTATTGTTAAATGACTTTATAAACTACTGTATTGCAGGCGTGTCGTTGTATTGCACTGTATTGCAACATTGCACTGTACTTGTAATAATACGGAGCCAAGCTAAAGACTGTATACAGTAATGATCAGTTACTGCACTGTTACACATGTACACTATTTTAACACAGTACATTTAGAAGAAAACAGCAGCATGTTTGAATATTTATGAAATGTACAATGATTGAAAACCATGTGACGGCTACATAAATGACTATAATTACACAAGTCATAAAAGGCAAAAGAGACCAATCTGTCTTCATCTCCTCTGTAATACGACTGCCCGTTAGATGTGCCAGTGACATCTGTGCTCAGTCCTAATGTCCTCATCAGTCCACCTCAGCACGTCACAGGAATATTTTCTTATTTGGTAGCCAAAAAGACTGAAGGAAATACTGAAATGCAGGATGAAGTGAAATTATTTGAGCTAAGCTTTTACATAAAATAATGTGGCTGAATACAGAATTATACATTATAACATGCAAATGCTCTTACAGAACCCTTCCATACAGATGAACATTGTGTGTATATTATTGTAACTGCAGCATTTCTGTTGGTCTGTACACTTTGTCGGACTAAAGAGACCCACATAGGACTCCCACCAACCAGATGATGCTTGGGTCGTGGACAGTTCTTCTCATTGCAATGATACTAACACAATAACACCACTTAACTCAGTTGTTGTAATGTCAGTTATTGGAATACTGGTTTTAGTGTTTTACTACACACGGTGTACCGATCACAATCAGACTAGCTGATTACAGCTAAAATCAATAGATAAAACACTAAGCCAGGGCTAGAAAACAAGCCGACTGTACATACACTGTATAAATTGCTAATCTGTTCTACTCTAAAAAGGGTAATATTTCACTTATTTATTTTCACCAGCTCACAACACCCAATTTGAAAAAGCGCAATGTGCTGCAAACCCTATTTAGCACAAGACAAGTAGCTGATAAATAAACAAACTCTCGCTGGAGCAGGGCTATAAAATGCTTTTAATATTACACCTTGATTTGTAGCTTAAATGAGCTGCTGGTGTTGACTGAGATTTCATCATTCGCTCGCGTACACAGCCGGCTAATGCAGTGGGTGCAGTGAGAAAGCAGCTTGCATTTTTTAATTTGTCCTGATCCAGAGATCATAGACACTCATTGTAGACTTTATTAGTAACACCTATCTGGAATTCCATGTATTAATTATTGAAGTTTTCTGCAGATAAAAGACTAGAGGAAGACGAACACACATTGTGTGCTAACACACCAGTTCTAATAGGGTTTGTGTTCTCAATGAAAAGGCCTGTAGGTTTAAACAGTATTTAAAAATCCCAACAACACTGCTGTACCTGATAGACTCATACCAGTCAACACATGTCATTACCATGTTAGTGTTGTTTGTCTAGCAACTTTCTTCAGTAATTAGCCTTTGAGCATCCTTTACTGATCTGGGGGGCAAGAATGGGTAGGAGGCAGAAATACCTGGAGTCAATCTGGATGGGTCACCAGTCCACTAGTACCATATTAATCTCTCCAGATATATGAAGGATGTAAAGGCCGAGCTAATATCTGTTGTATCTGTTGTAACTAGGAGCTCATGGGCCCCAGTGCAAAAAAATTTTTGGGCCCCCTCAACAAATTTCATATATATATATATATATATATATATAGTTTTATTGTATATATTCAGTATATATTTAGTTTTATTATACTGTATATATATATATATATATATATATATATATATATATATATATATATATATGTATGTATAGTTTCATTCTCTATCTCTCTCTCTCTATATATATATATATATATATATAGTTTTATTGTATATATTCAGTATATATTTAGTTTTATTATACTGTATATATATATATATATATATATATATATATGTATGTATAGTTTCATTCTCTATCTCTCTCTCTCTCTATATATATATATATATATAGTTTTATTGTATATATTCAGTATATATTTAGTTTTATTATACTGTATATATATATATATATATATATATATATGTATGTATAGTTTCATTCTCTATCTCTCTCTCTCTATATATATATATATATAGTTTTATTGTATATATTCAGTATATATTTAGTTTTATTGTATATATTCAGTATATATTTAGTTTTATTATATATATGTATGTATAGTTTCATTCTCTCTCTCTCTCTCTCTCTCTCTCTCTCTCTCTCTCTCTCTCTCTCTATATATACAGTGTATCACAAAAGTGAGTACACCCCTCACATTTCTGCAAATATTTCATTATATCTTTTCATGGGACAACACTATAGACATGAAACTTGGATATAACTTAGAGTAGTCAGTGTACAGCTTGTATAGCAGTGTAGATTTACTGTCTTCTGAAAATAACTCAACACACAGCCATTAATGTCTAAATAGCTGGCAACATAAGTGAGTACACCCCACAGTGAACATGTCCAAATTGTGCCCAAATGTGTCGTTGTCCCTCCCTGGTGTCATGTGTCAAGGTCCCAGGTGTAAATGGGGAGCAGGGCTGTTAAATTTGGTGTTTTGGGTACAATTCTCTCATACTGGCCACTGGATATTCAACATGGCACCTCATGGCAAAGAACTCTCTGAGGATGTGAGAAATAGAATTGTTGCTCTCCACAAAGATGGCCTGGGCTATAAGAAGATTGCTAACACCCTGAAACTGAGCTACAGCATGGTGGCCAAGGTCATACAGCGGTTTTCCAGGACAGGTTCCACTCGGAACAGGCTTCGCCAGGGTCGACCAAAGAAGTTGAGTCCACGTGTTCGGCGTCATATCCAGAGGTTGGCTTTAAAAAATAGACACATGAGTGCTGCCAGCATTGCTGCAGAGGTTGAAGACGTGGGAGGTCAGCCTGTCAGTGCTCAGACCATACGCCGCACACTGCATCAACTCGGTCTGCATGGTCGTCATCCCAGAAGGAAGCTGGCCGCACAAGAAAGCCCGCAAACAGTTTGCTGAAGACAAGCAGTCCAAGAACATGGATTACTGGAATGCCCTGTGGTCTGACGAGACCAAGATAAACTTGTTTGGCTCAGATGGTGTCCAGCATGTGTGGCGGCGCCCTGGTGAGAAGTACCAAGACAACTGTATCTTGCCTACAGTCAAGCATGGTGGTGGTAGCATCATGGTCTTAGGCTGCATGAGTGTTGCTGGCACTGGTGAGCTGCGGTTCATTGAGGGAAACATGAATTCCAACATGTACTGTGACATTCTGAAACAGAGCATGATCCCCTCCCTTCGAAAACTGGGCCTCATGGCAGTTTTCCAACAGGATAACGACCCCAAACACAACCTCCAAGATGACAACTGCCTTGCTGAGGAAGCTGAAGGTAAAGGTGATGGACTAAACCCAATTGAGCACCTGTGGCGCATCCTCAAGTGGAAGGTGGAGGAGTTCAAGGTGTCTAACATCCACCAGCTCCGTGATGTCATCATGGAGGAGTGGAAGAGGATTCCAGTAGCAACCTGTGCAGCTCTGGTGAATTCCATGCCCAGGAGGGTTAAGGCAGTGCTGGATAATAATGGTGGTCACACAAAATATTGACACTTTGGGCACAATTTGGACATGTTCACTGTGGGGTGTACTCACTTATGTTGCCAGCCATTTAGACATTAATGGCTGTGTGTTGAGTTATTTTCAGAAGACAGTAAATCTACACTGCTATACAAGTTGTACACTGACTACTCTAAGTTATATCCAAGTTTCATGTCTATAGTGTTGTCCCATGAAAAGATATAATTAAATATTTGCAGAAATGTGAGGGGTGTACTCACTTTTGTGATACACTGTATATATATATATATATATATATATATATATATATATATATATACAGTGTATCACAAAAGTGAGTACACCCCTCACATTTCTGCAAATATTTCATTATATCTTTTCATGGGACAACACTATAGACATGAAACTTGGATATAACTTAGAGTAGTCAGTGTACAGCTTGTATAGCAGTGTAGATTTACTGTCTTCTGAAAAGAACTCAACACACAGCCATTAATGTCTAAATAGCTGGCAACATAAGTGAGTACACCCCACAGTGAACATGGCCAAATTGTGCCCAAAGTGTCAATATTTTGTGTGACCACCATTATTATCCAGCACTGCCTTAACCCTACTGGGCATGGAATTCACCAGAGCTGCACAGGTTGCTACTGGAATCCTCTTCCACTCCTCCATGATGACATCACAGAGCTGGTGGATGTTAGACACCTTGAACTCCTCCACCTTCCACTTGAGGATGCGCCACAGGTGCTCAATTGGGTTTAGTCCATCACCTTTACCTTCAGCTTCCTCAGCAAGGCAGTTGTCATCTTGGAGGTTGTGTTTGGGGTCGTTATCCTGTTGGAAAACTGCCATGAGGCCCAGTTTTCGAAGGGAGGGGATCATGCTCTGTTTCAGAATGTCACAGTACATGTTGGAATTCATGTTTCCCTCAATGAACTGCAGCTCCCCAGTGCCAGCAACACTCATGCAGCCCAAGACCATGATGCTACCACCACCATGCTTGACTGTAGGCAAGATACAGTTGTCTTGGTACTTCTCACCAGGGCGCCACCACACATGCTGGACACCATCTGAGCCAAACAAGTTTATCTTGGTCTCATCAGACCACAGGGCATTCCAGTAATCCATGTTCTTGGACTGCTTGTCTTCAGCAAACTGTTTGCGGGCTTTCTTGTGCGTCAGCTTCCTTCTGGGATGACGACCATGCAGACCGAGTTGATGCAGTGTGCGGCGTATGGTCTGAGCACTGACAGGCTGACCTCCCACGTCTTCAACCTCTGCAGCAATGCTGGCAGCACTCATGTGTCTATTTTTTAAAGCCAACCTCTGGATATGACGCCGAACACGTGGACTCAACTTCTTTGGTCGACCCTGGCGAAGCCTGTTCCGAGTGGAACCTGTCCTGGAAAACCGCTGTATGACCTTGGCCACCATGCTGTAGCTCAGTTTCAGGGTGTTAGCAATCTTCTTATAGCCCAGGCCATCTTTGTGGAGAGCAACAATTCTATTTCTCACATCCTCAGAGAGTTCTTTGCCATGAGGTGCCATGTTGAATATCCAGTGGCCAGTATGAGAGAATTGTACCCAAAACACCAAATTTAACAGTCCTGCTCCCCATTTACACCTGGGACCTTGACACATGACACCAGGGAGGGACAACGACACATTTGGGCACAATTTGGACATGTTCACTGTGGGGTGTACTCACTTATGTTGCCAGCTATTTAGACATTAATGGCTGTGTGTTGAGTTATTTTCAGAAGACAGTAAATCTACACTGCTATACAAGCTGTACACTGACTACTCTAAGTTATATCCAAGTTTCATGTCTATAGTGTTGTCCCATGAAAAGATATAATGAAATATTTGCAGAAATGTGAGGGGTGTACTCACTTTTGTGATACACTGTATATATGTATATATATATAGTTTTATTGTATATATATAGTATATATATAATTTTATTCGCTCTCTCTCTTAATGGGGGGGCAGTGAGGTGGTTGGTTGAGTTCATGTCGTGTAGTTACGCCACTGAATCAGACCTACCGCGACCCTGGCCAGGATAAAGTGGTAGTAAAACAGACAAGGAATGAATGAATGAATTAAATAGTGCTGCAACCGGGAGAGAGAGAGGGGTAGGGTGAAGTAAGGCGCACTGGCCGCTGGGGGATGATCGCGTTCTGTAAGGCTGTCCGGCTGCTCGGTAATAACGGGAGAACGCCGTGGTCAACGGATGAGAGCGAGCGGCGACAGATGCGCGCTGCATTCACTTCACCCCCGCTAATGTACCGCAATTATTCAACTTCTCAATGATCCTAAGTCCTGCTCTGCTATCCAGCTTCGGCCGCTCCGAGTCTCTGTTCGCGTTCTGTAGGCGTGCATGCACGCTCGCACCCTGCGATGCTCGGGCTCTATGTGCGTGTGCGTGTGCTTTTAGGAGGGAAGCGGTGCTGATGTGCAGGTGATGCGCGAAGATCCTGTTGAATTAACTGAGAAACGGCGAGCCCTAAAGTGGCATCATCCTTATCTGGTGTGGCAGAGACCCGACGCGTTAGAAGGATGGCATGTTCAGCTGCGTGCGTCGTGCCGCCTCTGGATACCCAAATCAGACCGGATTTTTTGGGCAAACCTGGGATTTACATTCTCACCTAGGTCTAGCGGAGGATGCTGGAGGTGGAAGCTGAGCAGATATTCGAATATTTTTAAATGTAAGTAACATTACAGAAAGGAAGGTGGGGTCGTGTTGAAGTGTTTGTATAACACATAACGCTTTTATCATCACATATGATCTCCTGTTGCCGTGCGGGCCTGTCGTAAGTACACTCATATACTGTAATACGCACGAGTATTATTCTAATGAAAGCTTATTTCTTAGCAATGCGTGTATTATTCTTATATGTAATACTATTCATTCATGTCTGGCATTGCTTGATTATTGCATTTTCGTCTTTTATTTAGTTATGTAATGTGCACGTATTTCTCCTGGGTGAAAAGATGTGCAGTCTCTATAACATGTTTGTTTGTGTGCCCTTTGTAGCTGTCCCTTAGAATTCAGTGATTCATTCCTATCAAGTGAAGGGACAGAGGACAGCACCACTACCACTACCTCCTTTACACACACCACCACCACCACCAACACCTCCAATCACACCCTTCTCTTCCAACCCAAACATGGATACCACGCATCTCTAAGACTCAACCTGCATGCAAGGACCTCTGGAGACTTAAAAACACAATCCAAGATCGATGAATGAAGGATTATTTGTGCGTTTGGACTGAGTGGATATGCACGAACACTAACCCAAATCAACCAGTGGTTACAGACATCTTATACATCATTTCTAAAACAAGATGCAAACCTTATAGAAGGATCTGGATAGATTCACACGGATCAGACTCGTGGAGAGGGAATGGAGAACTGCGTAATTTGCGCATATCGCGAGTTCTAGCTTAGTGCGCATAAACATCTGGAAATCCACAACAGACCTGGTCCGTGAAAGGTGCACTGCATGATTTAAAGAGCAGAGCGTTTTATCGTTATATTAAAGAACACCTAAAACATTCATGCATATACCGAGTTTGGAGGCTTGCACTTTACCAGTGACACTTGACGCAGCTTGCATCAGGTCACATCTAAAAATAAACACGGACCATGAAAGGTTACGTTTAATGGCGTGACGAAAATCACAATGCAAAGGAAGCAATTTAATCCTGGAAAAGTCAACATATAGTGCGTGTTTGCTGCAGTGCGCTCGGATCTTATAATTTACGCCGCGTCTGAGCGCACAGACAGTTTATGTTGATGATTAAAACGTACCGTGGAAGCAGATCGTTGTAGTTTTAAGCACGTAGCTTGATGATGTCACTAAATATGCACTGAAATCCTACATATAAAAAAAGTCCTTGAAAACTGGGACTCACCTTTCCAAACAGTGAGTTTTGGGTAATTGCGCACACTTGCATCAGGTGGAAAAGTTGAAAACAAACGTATAGACTATTAAATTAGTGTAACACTGTAAAGCAAAACATCTAACAGAGTGCGATTCTGTTTAAGAAACACAAACAAAACCATATAACTGATCACACAGAACAGAAATCCAAAATAAAATGCGGTAAGATGCGGTTGCAAGTGAATACAACTTTTAGAAGTTCATAAAGACGCCACCAACAAATATATATAATAAATACATTGGGTGTCACTGGATCTGTATCCTTTATCTACTTTAATCTGTGAAAAGCAACAGGTAGCTGGGACAAATGGAGCGTAAATAAAAAGAACATTTGCGCATTTTGCACAGTTTTAGCTCAAAACATGAAACCAGGTTGTTAAGGTTAGGCAAAACCAGATGTGACAAGGCAAAAAACTATAAATTCACCTAATAAAAAAGCTCACTGCGCATAATCAAATAATGTTTCTTATTAAATCTATAAGCTTAAAACAAAACCATGTGGTAAAATGTATATAATATAACGCAGCCTAATAACATACCTATGCATATTTGCGTCAATGCGCGTAAACTACCGACTCTCTCACCAGGTGATGGAGAACAGGTGAATGCTTTGCATGATTCGCGCAAATCGAATAATTTGCATCAGCTGGAAAACTGAAGTCTTGCAGTACTATAAGACATAATGCATAAAATGCAATTCAATTGAAATAACCCGTCTGTGGTGTGAGACGCTCTGAAGCGCGCTTGGATCTACTTACTGGTTACCAACTTACTCCAACTTGCCATTTCTAGACAATATTAGACAAAACGTCTTGAAAAGCAGTTGTGCTTTGAATCCAAACTAAAACGCACCATGGAGTTTGCTATGGTAGGGGCAGACAGTGGTGGGTGCAACCCGCATATGCCGTATGGATATGCCCAGGCGCGCGCCAGGGAGAGAGAGCGCGAGCGGGAACGGCAGTCCCGTGCTGCGTCTGCGGCCGCGGCGGCGTCCGACCCCGGAGCGGCCGGTGAAGGAGGCGGCGGGGCAGGCGGAGCTGGTGCGTACGGTCAGCTGTATCCGACTCGCACCGCCCCCTCGACCAACGCCAGTCATGGAAGCGGCGGTACCGGATCGCGCCCCTCCTCCTCCTCGTCCACCTCCGCCTCCTCCGTTCAGCACGAATCCCAGGCGCAACTAGTGCGGGAGCGCAAAAAGCAGAGAGGAGTCGCGTCCTGGAGGCGGAACCGGGCGGCTCTCGGTGGAGACCTGCGCCACTCCGAGTTGGCGTTACTCGGCTCCGAGGAGGACGTTATGATCGACGAGGAGGACGAAGCCGACGGAGACGAGGAGGACCGGAGGTCCAGTAAAAGGTCCAGTCTGATCTACACCATGGACTACGAGGAGGAAACCGCGTCTCTCACAGACCGGCGTCCGCAATCGGGATACGATAACGTCTACAATGAGTACGGCTGCTGTGAGAGAGTGGTGATCAACGTGTCTGGGCTGAAGTTTGAAACTCAGCTCAAAACTCTCGCCCAGTTTCCAGACACTCTTCTGGGGGATCCTGCTAAACGCATCAGGTACTTCGATCCACTCCGGAATGAATATTTTTTTGACCGCAATCGCCCAAGCTTTGATGCCATCCTATATTTCTACCAATCAGGAGGACGTTTAAAAAGACCAGTCAATGTCCCTTTTGACATATTTTCCGAGGAGGTAAAATTCTATGAACTTGGTGAGGAAGCCATGCAAAAGTTTAGAGAAGATGAAGGCTTTGTCAAGGAGGAGGAGAAACCTCTTCCAGAAGATGAGTTCAAGCGCCAGATCTGGCTCCTCTTCGAGTACCCGGAGAGTTCAAGCCCAGCTAGGGGCATTGCGGTAGTGTCTGTTTTAGTCATAGTCATCTCAATAGTCATATTCTGTCTCGAGACTTTGCCAGAATTCAGGGATGACAAAGAGTTCCTGAGCCCAGGTAAAAACGCCACACATCCTGACAGACGATTTACACCTTTCAACGACCCGTTCTTCATCGTAGAGACAGTCTGCATCATTTGGTTCTCATTTGAAATCATAGTGCGCTTCTTTGCCTGCCCGAGCAAACCCGCTTTCTTTAAAAACATCATGAACTCCATAGATATCGTCTCTATTTTGCCTTATTTCATAACTCTGGGTACGGACCTGGCGCAGCAGCAGGGGAACGGTCAGCAGGCCATGAGCTTCGCCATCCTGAGAATAATACGACTCGTCAGGGTGTTCCGGATCTTCAAGCTGTCCCGCCACTCGAAAGGACTCCAGATATTGGGGCACACCTTGCGAGCGAGCATGCGTGAACTGGCGTTGCTTATTTTCTTCCTCGTCATTGGTGTGGTCCTGTTCTCCAGTGCGGTGTACTTTGCTGAAGCTGACGAGCCAACCTCACAGTTCACGAGCATCCCAGATGCTTTCTGGTGGGCAGTCGTGACCATGACGACTGTGGGCTATGGAGATATGAAGCCCATAACGGTGGGTGGAAAAATTGTGGGATCGCTGTGCGCCATAGCTGGTGTCCTTACCATTGCACTACCGGTCCCTGTCATTGTGTCCAACTTTAATTATTTCTACCACCGTGAGACTGATAACGAGGATCAGACACCTGCCGTCGAGTACCCGCCGCCAGGATGCCCGTATTTTCCCGATTTTTTGAGAAAGTTTAAAGGGTCTGCATCTGGGTCAACGCTAGGAGACAAAGCTGCTGAGTACATGGAGATGGAAGAAGGTGTGACAGAGTCACTTTGCGGTTTGGACAAACAGAGCCCGAGTAGAGGAAACGGCACAGACATTGGCAGGAGGAATAGTACACATTCAAGAAGCTTACAGACAGATGTATGATTATAAATACAAAGACGTTTCGTGAATACGATTGCACAATTCACTTAGCACACCAATGCACAAGTTTCGCATCAGATAGCCACACAATGCATATTACCAGACATGCACAAATACACACAGGCACACGTTTTATTTCTTATGGACCTAGGCTGAAACTCAATGCAACGTGGCTACCAACTGAATAGTAACAGGCTACATAAAATCAAGAGCTTTACGTTACAAGCTGTAGGGAGGTGTGAGTTCAGGCCCACCTGTAGGTTAGACCGAACTTAATTCTCAAAACAAAAAGTATTTTGCACTTTATGAGTTATTGTGGGACGATGTAAGTAGAAGAAGTGTGCCGCTAACGTAAGGTTGTTATGCAATAACTTTTACATTTGCACTATCATTAAATATGTTCTCCCAGTCTCCCAGTTTAAACCAATCATGCATTTAGAGAGAACGAGGAGGAACCACAGAGAGAGAGAGATTTAATAACTATTAAGTTATCGAGAAAAATGTTTATTTTTTTTTTTTAGCAAACCACTTTAACAGAGAAATGATGCCACCAGTAGAATGGTGCCAGTATGAGCTGCCCTGAGTTAAAATCCTTAAAATCCTTTATGAGCACTAAACAAATCAGTCATCGTGGCATTTTTATGCCACAACACAACTCTCCTTTGAAGGCACTGAGATTAGCACCTCAGGTGGTTGCATTAACAAGGTTTATAACTGTAGATGTCATTCCCTCAATATAGCTAGGCCAAAATACCAGTCGGCATTACATCATAAAGTCAACATCACACTCAATAGTGTCTTTGATGCCATGGCTAAAAAGGACAGTCCTGCCAAGCCCTGTCAATCCTGTCAGTCGGGTCCGAATGCTGCCACGGGAATATATATTTAGACGGGAACGCGTCGTGCAACTGTTTACGTTCTGGCCCTTTAACCAAATGACAATGCATCCCTTTACCTGGACACCAGTTAAAACCCTGCATTAAAGCAGCTCTTGTGGAAACTTTAAACGCTCAACACTTTTGCCCTGGAGAACTTTATGCATGAACATGCAACACGAGGGGATCCTGGTCTTCCTGGAGTACACAAGGACTGCATCTGACCAACAGATCATTGCAGGAATTACCAGCTCAGCTCGATATGCAAGGTACGCCGTCTATAACATTCGGTTTTAAAGTAAGACCTGCTTTCTTTTGCAGATATCTGGGCATGTCCAAGCACATGTCTGTTGTTTTCTGGTTGCTGGGTGATGCTATGGAAACTGGTGATGTTCGCTGACTGGGTTCATGAGAAGCATTTTGTGTTGCTGTTATATTTATTACGTTCAGCATTTAGATGGTACCTGGGTACATTAAGGTAACCCAGCAGGTTATGCTGACCAAAATGAACATGTTTAATTCTTGGTTGCTGTTTGTGTCCATGTGGGTTTCCTTCAGGTACTCGTTTTTCCACACACCTTCAAAATGCATGCCAGTAGGTGGATAGGTTACTCTAAAATCGCTCCTAATGAGAGTTGGTGAATGGGACCCACCATAATCCATTTATTCAGTGAAAGGAGAAAATGTATTTGCAAATACATACACCGATCAGGCATAACATTATCACCACCTCCTTGCTTCTACACTCACTGTCCATTTTATCAGCTCCACTTACCATATAGAAGCACTTAGTAGTTCTACAATTACTGACTGTAGTCCATCTATTTCTCTGCATGCTTTTTTAGCCTGCTTTCACCCTGTTCTTCAATGGTCAGGACCCCCACAGCACCACCACAGAGCAGGTATTATTTAGGTGGTGGATCATTCTCAGCACTGCAGTGATACTGACATGGTGGTGGTGTGTTAGTGTGTGTTGGCTGAATATTTTTGGTTGGTGGACTATTCTCAGTCCAGCAGTTGCAGTGAGGTGTTTAAAAACTCCAGCAGCGCTGCTGTGTCTGATCCACTCATACCAGCACAACACACACTAACACACCACCACCATGTCAGTGTCACTGCAGCGCTGTGAATGATCCACCACCCAAACAATACCTGCTCTGTGGGGGTCCTGTGGGGGTCCTGACCATTAAAGAACAGCATGAAAGGGGGCTAACAAAGCATGCAGAAAAACAGACGGACTATAGTCAGTAATTGTAGAACTACAAAGTGCTTCTATATGGTAAGTGGAGCTGATAAAATGGACAGTGAGTGTAGAAACAAGGAGGTGGTTTTAATGTTATGGCTGATTGGTGTATATAATAAAAGTAAAGGCTAAATGTATCTAGAAATGATTTAATCATAATGGACAGGGCTGACTCTGGACCACTGGAGGCCCACGGCAGAATTTTATTAAACCTCACTGAAAGCCAACCTACAAAAATTCCACTGTCCATATATCAGATAAAAAAACCAACAAAACAAACAAACAAACAAGGATAAATGCAATGTAGTGACCAAACACACGTACAATATGTGAACTTAATGGATTAAATATTATAAAATGTGGCGTTTATTTCTCTCACAGCCTGTTTTTTCAGTTTATCTCCTCATTTGCAATTGATTTATAGTTTAAAATAAGGAATACAAAAGGATATTTATTTTAAGCAGTGGAAATAGAGCAGATATGCAGGCACTGTGCAATCCAGAGGCTCTAAGCACTAAAATATTCCACAGCGTTGGTACTTGGTTACCATAGTAACACCAGACTAACCCATCCCCGCTCATTATCTGACTCTCCTTTTTACCCACCGCTCTCTGTCTGTTATTTTATTTCATTTTCTTTAGCAGACAGAGTGATTCCATGTTAATTTTGCAATTAAACCTGCACTTTGTTGATGCCAGTGAAAGATGTGCTGCTTACCACGTGTGTTTTCTCTGCACAGCCTCTAGATCAGAGCTCCACAGGGACCAGGCAGACGTCTGTAAAAAAAACATCAGTACGAGTGTTGTTTAATGAGCAATGTTATTTCTAAGCAAAAACAAGTTTTCCCTTGTTCATTTTCAGGTCATTAACGATTCATGAGATAATTGTTAGCCATTTTCTGACATGCCCAATCTTTAATTCTGTACTTAAAGCAAAACATCACAAATTAAATGAATACTCGGGGTATCTAGCTGTAGCGTATGCTGGATTACCCTGGACAACAATTTCTAGTGTTGGATAACTCAATACACCAAAATTTAGAAGCAGTCCATGCGTATCTTTCACAAACATAACATATTACACAAATAGAACTCCCCCATTTACCCCCACTGATCACTCAGTCAGCTATTTTAAGATATTCAATAATAGGCTAAATTAGCTAATTTGAAAACAGCCAGGCTTAATCTAGACAGCTCTGAAGGATATAAATGTCACTTATTATAAATATTATTATTATAGTCATCTTAAAGTTTCCACAGGAACACTATGCCACATTCTATGAAAATTTAAGAAAACATTGAACGAAATAAACCTGGAAAGGGTTACAAAGATATTTCTAAGACTACTATGTTTTATAACACAAAGGTCTAATGTGTGATTTACTACGGTACCACACAGAAAAGTAGGCTATGAACTGTCAATGTATTGAGTTATTGTTCATCTGTAAAGTAGGGAATCTGTTTCTTTTGGGACAGACTCCCAATTCTGCTGTTCTATAAACTGAAGCCTTAATTGTCAATACATAATTTAATCAACAATGCTTTTACACTATACTTTTAATACTAAGTTTTGGATCAGTTGATCATTTAATTAATATCTCATTAAGTACAAAAGGCTGTCCATATGTAGGAATGTAACAGATTTCATCAGCTCCACTTACCATATAGAAGCACTTTGTAGTTCTACAATTACTGACTGTAGTCCATCTGTTTCTCTACATACCTTGTCAGCCCCCTTTCATACTGTTCTTCAATGGTCGGGACTCTCTCAGGACCACCACAGAGCAGGTATTATTTAGGTGGTGGATCATTCTCAGCACTGCAGTGACACTGACATGGTGGTGGTGTGTTAGTGTGTGTTGTGCTGGTATGAGTGGATAAGACCACTCCTATGCTGATGGAGTTTTTAAACACCTCACTGTCACTGCTGGACTGAGAATTGTCCACCAACCAAAACTATCCAGCAAAAAGCTCCCCGTGGTGGCATCCTGTGACCACTGATGAAGGTCTAGAAGATGACCGACTCACACAGCAGCGATAGATGAGTGAATTGTCTCTGACTTTTCGTCTACAAGGTGGACCAAATAAGTAGGAGTGTGTAATAGAGTGGACAGTGAGTGAAAGCAAGCTAAAAGGTATGTAGAGAAACAGATGGACTACAGTCAGTAATTGTAGAACTACAAAGTGCTTCTATATGGTAAGTGGAGCTGATAAAATGGACAGTGAGTGTAGAAACAAGGAGGTGGTTTTAATGTTATGGCTGATCGTGTATATTATGTACTAAGATGTATTGTTAGTGCTTGACTATTCTTTTAATCACACAGACTTTAAACTGGAGAAGCAGTATCAGCTTACAAAGGTGATCTATTTACACCTGGGCTCAATCCAGCGATGAAGGGAATTATAAAATGTAATCAGACCACAGATGTAACATCCTACTCCTGTTAATGAAGACACTGTTCCATGTAAACTGATAGCATTTCTCTTAACCTCTGCTTAACCACAAAATAAGTGAACAATAAAAACACATGACCACAAATCTATTCCATGCACACGGAATTACAACATACAGTAAAACAGTCAGTCATTTTCTAACTTAATTTGCTTTAAGTTCATCTTTTACACACACACACACACCGTCCACTTTATTAGGAACACCTTTACACCTGCTGGTGACGCTGACCGAGTCGTGGTTGTTGGGCTCTGATGAGCCCTGATGATATTTGCTCAACAGTCCATGGTCACAGTTGTCTGATTCTCAATCAATAGAAGATAGTTCTGAACAGCAGGCAAGCCACTCAAGCACACGTACTCTGTGTCTACAAAGTCACACTGTTGTAGTGTCTGCAGAATGAGTTCTGGCATTGTCATGCTAAAGTAACCCGGGACTAACCAGGAAAAGGCGTTGCCTTGATGGGAGCATATGTATCTCCAAAATCCCAATATACACCACTGCGTCAGTGGTACCCTCACACATACGCAAGCCTCCCCCCCACGCTTTGGGCACTGATGCACATGACAGATGTTGGCTTTGGCACCAATAACAGTCTGGATTGTCCTTTTCGTCCTTGTCACAGATAACTTGACATCCGTTTTTCTTGAAAAAATATGAAACTCATTTGATGACAGCACATGTTTTTGTTATGTTCTGGTTCTAATAAACTCACACAGAATGGAAAGGAAGGGATCTCATTAAGAGAGGCCAGAGGAGAACATCCAGACTTGTTTGAGCTGACAGGAAGGATACAGTATCTCAAATAACCACTATTTACAACCGTGGTAAACAGAACAGCATCTTAAAATGCACAGCAAGTTAAACTCATGGGCTACAACAGCAGAAAAACACAATACTATTAGTTAAGAACAGGAATCTGAAGCTGTAGTGGACAGAATAATCACACAATGTTGTCAAAAATGATTTGTTGGCACAAACCATCAAACCATAGCATCCACAATTCACCTCACTGTGACAGCTATGTCCAGTATAATAATGTGCCATAACAGAGAACACAAGTTTAACTTAAACAGTTATATAATCTGTTTTAATTTAATGTTTAATCTTTTTAATGTAGTCCTCTACATAGGTTCTACTGGAATGAAGTTAAGTATTTAGTCATACCCAAACCAGTAGTTGGACGTATAGGGTACTGCCCTGTACTCGACCCATAACTGTGAACCCAGGACCTTAAACCCACTGGACCCAGACTGTGTGAACAGCAAATGTCACATGGAATCTGAATAATTAATTAAAATTTAGGCCACTTTCCTATGTGGTACTAAAATCTAATACAGATCCAATTTTTAGTAATACCACCTCAATCTAAACAGCCACATCAGAATTCATGAGGCTTTTAAATCAACCCACTTTGTAAATTGTTTTATTAGAGATTAAATTAATACCAGGGACTCATTTGTATTGTTCTTGCATTAGCATTTAAATGCATTCCAAAAAGGGCATACATTTATTCATTAGCACAGACAGAATAAAGCATTAACAGGAGCTCTACATTGAGTGCATGTAAACCACTGATTTATTATTAAATCATATATGAATGGCTTTTACTTCTTTCTTCCATTTTTTATTTTTGCTTTTCTTGACCACCAAACCACCGAACCACCAATTTTGTATCTCCAATTCACCTCACTTACATGTTTTTGGACTGTGGGACACGGGGAGAACACGCAAACTCCACACAGAAAGGACCCGGACAGATCAAATCCAGGACCTTCTTGTTGTGAGGTGACAGTGCTACCCACTGCCCACTGCGATCATGTTTAAAATGTCATTATGATTAACGTGTTTGCATCAGTATGAGTTTATGACGGGTGGAATTACAGTGCATAATGACACAATGTTCTGATGCTCTTGCGTGCTGGCATAACCCTCTCTGAATCTTACTTAATTGTAAATATCTAGTGTAAATGTAGACCTTTGCTGGCCTGATGAGAGTAAGCAAAAGCCTGTTCTTATTTCTCTGTGGTTTGAGCTGCTTTAATGTGCAGTGAGTAAGGTAAATCCTCCAGGGCTCACATGTATTCATCTATCTGTGAGCACCCTGTCTCCATGGCACGCATGGCCTTAATATATATCAGTTCCCTGACATATAAAATCCTACAGTATTGTTCTAGCTTGGTTAATCATCCTGCATGTTGTGTTAATTTTCAGTTAACGTTTACAGCATTTAGCAGAAACGTTTATCCACAGTGGCATACAATTCCTGCAGGCGTGGGGCATCACCTGGCACGTCTGTGGCAAGGCGCAGCCCGCCCCATTACACTCATTTAGATTATTCTTTGTGAAGTATTTAAAAAACAGCAAATCTATACATTTCATACATACAGCGATCAGCCATAACATTAAACCACCTCCTTGTTTCTACACTCACTGTCCATTTTATCAGCTCCACTTACCATATAGAAGCACTTTGTTGTTCTACAATTACTGACTGTAGTTTATCTGTTTCTCTGCATGCTTTGTTATCCCCCTTTCACCCTGTTCTTCAATGGTCAGGACCCCCACAGGACCACCACAGAGCAGGTATTATTTAGGTGGTGGATCATTCTCATGTTAGTGTGTGTTGTGCTGGTAGGAGTGGATCAGACACAGCAGCGCTGCTGGAGTTTTTAAAAATCATGTCCACTCACTGTCCACTCTATTAGACACTCCTACCTAGTTGGTCCACCTTGTAGATGTAAAGTCAGAGATGATCGCTCATCTATTGCTGCTGTTTGAGTCACAGTGGTCACAGGACGCTGCCCATGGGGCGCTGTTGGCTGGATATTTTTGGTTGGTGGACTATTCTCAATCCAGCAGTTACAGTGAGGTGTTTAAAAACTCCAGCAGCGCTGCTGTGTCTGATCCACTCACACCAGCACAACACACACTAACACACCACCACCATGTCAGTGTCACTGCAGTACTGAGAATGATCCACCACATAAATAATAGCTGCTCTGTGGTGGTCCTGTGGGGGTCCTGACTATTGAAGAACAGGGTGAAAGGGGGCTAACAAAGCATGCAGAGAAACAGATGGCTGTTGACTATCAACAGATAGAGTGAGCTGTGCTTCTGTTTTCTCCAAAGTGTTTTTGTAAATCTGATGCCGTGATGGATAAATGTGCTTTTTTTAGCCCCCTGTATTGGTCTGTTATGCTAATAGTTTAAAACAAACAGTTTAGGGGCACTTTAAATATTAAACACCGGTCTGTGAAGTTTATTTGGAGGAAACACAGCTCTCTTTCATTCCTGAATTCCACCTAATGGGACAGCTTCCTAATTAGATAGATCCAGGCTCAATATTGTCTTTCATTTGCACACACTGATTCAATGTAACTTTAAATTCAGGTCACAAGGCGATAAATTAGCAGAAACTGTCCCGCTGAAACCCAAAGACCTTTGACTTAAACTCACACAGCTGCTGGTGTAGCGAAATACATTAACAGTATTTCTGTTGTGTTATATTAATGAAGACATATGGTTCTCGCACAAAAGCCTACCAGCGTCTGTAACTAGATACGCCTAATGCAAAGGCAGTCAGCATATTCACAAGATAAAATAATGCCACACTATATAAAATGTCAATGTCCAGATAATAATCAATTAAATCATCAATGATTCACGTATTGTATTGGCTGAAATCACACAATTCAGTACCGCGATCCTCCTGAATGCTCCAGCTTAGAATTACTAAATAGGATCACACAAGGTTTAAATAAACAGACTAAATAGAAGAAACAAGACACAGGTCGGCAAAATTAAGAAATACGATCAGCAGTGAAACAGGGAAAAAGAGAAACTAAAACAGCTTTAATGTAATGACAAGAGTATAATATGTTTAAAGTGATATAACATTAATAATAATGTGTATTAGAATTGCCTTTATTTGTCATATATACATATACAGGTGTGCAGTACAATGAAATTCTTACTTCGCATATCTTACTTCGCATGTTTGGATGCTGGAAGCTAGAGCAGATGGAATTACAAGCCTTGCTCAAGGGCCCAACGGTGGATGCAAGGCAGAGCTGAGATTCGAACTCTCAACCTTTTAATTAATAGCCCATAGCTCTACCCACTAAGCTACCACTGTCCCTATTAAGAGTCTATCTAGCATTAAGTCACATATATGTAGAAGTAGTGGTATTAGTGATATCACAAGCCTGGTCAGGCATTCTAGAGACATTCCACAGACACATATAGTCGTGTCTGAGTGAGGAAACGCCGCTCAACAGTCCGCTATTTGTTCAACTGTACACTTTGGTTACATTCATGACAGGAACGGTAGTTACCCATTACACAAGATTTCTCAGTTCACACAAGGTTATATAGAACACAGTCATGGCCGATTTTGTATCTCCAATTCACCTCATTTGCACGTCTTTGGACTGTGGGAGGAAACCGGAGCTCCCGGAGGAAACCCACGCAGACACGGAGAGAACATGCAAACTCCACATAGAAAGGCCCCGGACCGCCCCACCTGGGGATCGAACCCAAGACCTTCTTGCTGTGAGGCGACAGTGCTACCCCCCAACAGTCCGCTGCAGTGACACCTGCTGCTTAATCGAGGCGCTGAGTGATGAGTGATAGAGGAATACAAAGGGAATAGTGCATTCTTCCATGTGTGTTAAACTTTTCATTAAAAATCCACCACTGGTCAGTAAACAGACTCAGTAAGCGACTTAAAATGTGTTAGCCAACACCAGCGCTAGCCTTGCAGCCTGCCTTAACTGGCATGGGTGATGTAAATATGGCAGAAGTCACAAGAGCAGTGCAGAATTGTAGAGGACTACACTGGGACAAAAGAAGCAGGTATACAAAAAAGGACTTTCTCCCCACCACACCATGTCATTGGCTTTGCTGTGTGTTCCTACTAGAACAGATATAAATCAAATAACCTTGATTTATGGACATGTAGGCAAAGCGGATGGCTACATTACACCTACATATTTAATACAAAGGGGCGTCCACATACTTTTGGTTCCATACTATGTATCAATATCAGTATACACCATCCAAAACCAGTAAGACTAAATACGATTACTGCTATCAGCTATATACAAAACATGATTTTTATTTTCCCCAAATGCAGTTTAGAAGCTGTATGAAACATTGAACAGCTAATGGGGCCTTTAGCTTCCAGACTGCCAGTGCTGATGTGAACATAAGTAAAAAATGTTGCATGATTACACTTACACGGCTCATCCATCCCTGGAGCAGAATTTTAATACGGTAGAGACGCTTTAACGCAAATGGTTCAGACGCGTTACTTTAACATGATCACCGTGCAGCTATGTGAAGTGTGCAAAAGCACGTGGGTGAACAGACCTGGCAAACAGTTAAACTCATACAAGCATTTATTTATCTACAGTGTGAAATCTACGCTCACGTGCCTTTACTCTTCTAATAAAAGTTACCTCCTCCACCTTAGACTATCATGAACCGCTTCTATTCACCTGCCAAAGAAAGAGCAGTATTGCATATGGAGAATCACAAACAACTATCCATGTGCAGCCAGCAGAGGCCTCAACTGCAGTAGCTATGAGGAACCCAGTGAACCTTTCCCTCACTTCGGCACAGTCAGTTGTGCTTGTCTGGGCACCTGGCTGGCTGATAGCACGAGCTCGAGATCTCAGTGGTGGTGGGCTAGCCTAGCACATAAGACCGCTGCACCACCAAAGCACTCCAAGCGTATCCTAAGCAAAATGTTGCGATATTGTCAAATCCATATCTAACACAATCTGTTTAAACTGGATGAGTTTCTTAGAAATAAAAGCTAAAACAGACCTGAAATAACGTTGGCTTTAATGTTTCAGTGTTAATAATACTGCTGTTTTTCTCCTTTAACTTTGTCTAAGTGACGAATGCAAAATGTGTCCCAAAACATAACATAGCAGATGTTTACAGCGTAAACATTTTAAATGATAGACATTTAGATTATAGATGCTCATTAGTCATTCTTTAGGTCTTTAGGTCTTTATAGCAACATTTGTTTTTCATAACACTGACTGTTGCACAAGTATCTGGGTTAGTTTGTGCAGCTGGAAAGGATGTGAGCCAGACGTAATTTGGCATCCTTCTGACAGAAAACAATCATCATAGCGCTTTCAGTGCATTAATTAGTTGATACGTGTGCCGTTGGCTGGGCAATATGATACTTCAGCCCAGACACAATGCTCGAAGCCCTATTAAACCAGTCTTTTTCCCCCAAACAGACATTTAGCTCATTTTATAATATGGGAAATAACCAACCATGAGAGATTTTTCCGGCATCGATGCATTTCAGAGATAATGAGCGGCAATCCCAATGCCTCATCTTTATTAAGATCTCAGAACACTCAAAGTGGGAAAACTGTCATGTTAAAATCTAGATGTACTGCTAAATGGTTGATGCACCAAGGGCAAACACAGCTATACCACAGATCTAGAACAACCTGTCAATTACATACATTTATTAACATCTGCAGCATTTAACGGACACTTTCATCCAAAGCAACTTACAATTATTAGTAAATACAATTCAAGCAATTGAGGGTTAAGGGCCTTGCTCAGGGGCCCAGTAGTGGCAGTTTGGCGAGGATGGGGCTTTACCAAGTACTGTAACCGCTAAGCTACCACTGGAACTAGAACTAGAAAAAAGTTGAAGTTGTTTGTTGAGTGTTGGTCCTGTGCAGGCTGTTCAGTGATGTGAGGTTTTGATATTTCCATTCAGGGTAAAAAGATCACTGCTGTCTGATGTAAAACATCTCTATCCTACTACAAGTGCTTCACTTACAGTTAAAGAATAATGAACCTGATGTACTTGGTATAACAGTGCTGTTCAATTGTCAGTTGGTATGAAGCATAAACAACAGTTCTGGACATCACCAAAAATGGGTAATGCAGTGGTCTATTACACCAGCCTACTGCTGTCGGCCGGTTGGGCTATATCTGAGAAGGCCTATGTGTGGGATGTTCGAAGCCCTGCTCCCTGTCCAGGGTATTTCCGCCCTGCTTCCAGTGTTGAAAAACGAAAGAGACACCAGTAAGGTTAACAGGAAAATATGAATGCCATTTTTTCTGTATTGCATGCAGGTATGCATTGATTCCCTCCAAATCATTTATGTGTACATTTCCGGTTGGCTGATAGCACTGCTGAGATTTGAAAACTGATCTCAGTGCTGGTGGGCTAGCATAAAAGACTGCTCTACCACTCGAGTGCCCCAGTGGCTTTATACTTAGGAAAAAGACCTCAATTAAATTTAAACCGGAAAATGAGAATAACAAGAGACTGATCTGTTTAATAATAAAGTAACCATATACAAGTGTCAGATCAGGATGTACATTAGCACTAAGAAGTGTTCTCTGGTGGGAGGCTGTGCTGTCCCGCCCAAATCTGAACAACAGGCCAATCGTTGTTCATGTGGCCGCTCAGCCTTAGCCGGTAGGCAGAGCTGAGAATCGATACGATGTATTCGAGATCCCAGCTCTGGTTCCAGCGTGTGTTTTTACCGCTGCACCACCCGAGCGGCATCAGTTCAAGTTTTAATGTCAAACACGGTCATGGACAATTTTGTACCTCCATTTGTATTTGTATTGTATTATATACATAAATATGTTATACCCTGAACCTTGTCAAAGCCTGTTTAACAGACGCAAAATGAAAAATGGCATGACAGTACACAGTGATAAAGTGCTTGCAGCTTACACAGTGGAAGCTTCAATGACATCTATAACAAATAGCAGAATTTACTGCGGTATGGAAAGACAGGACAAAGACTGTCGCAGGACAGTCAGGTACACAAACTTTCAGCAGCACTACTTGGTCCAAAAGTGTCTCCTGGGATAGGAGAGGAAATGTATGTTTGTGTAGCAGAGATTCCTGATTCTCCACACTCAGCATCCTCTCTATTCACCAGGTCCAGCCCTGGTGCCGCTACTGAATGAACGGACAGACCAAAATGTGCTACGTAAACCAAGATTTATTACTGCACTTGGAACATAACACAATAAGACGTTCCAAAGTCTGAGCAACACTGCTTATTCTGTGACTGGAACGTTTTTGTTCTTGGTTTACCAAAATACCTTTCTTCTTAGAAATCTACATTCAAGTACTGCTAATATTTGGTTGTAGGTTCTTTAGCTCATTTCACCACAATTAGCAGCTTTTGAAAACCATCTGCAAGCCTCTTTGATCAAACAACTCTTGTTTAATATTTGACCACTATTCACTGTTCCAGAATCGACTTCGACTAAATTCGTAGGCTTTCTGGCTTGGATTTGACTTCTTGTAGTCAGTACAGTAAGTGGACCCACTTTGACTCTGACCAAAATTAAGCTGTATTGTTTGTTTGTTTATTTGGATTTTTAACGTCATGTTTTACATCCACGACAGGAACGGTAGTTACTCATTACACAAGATTCATCAGTTCACAAGTTTATATCAAACACAGTCATGGACAATTTAGTGTCTCCAGTTCACCTCACTTGCGTGTCTTTGGACTGTGGGAGGAAACCGGAGCACCCGGAGTAAAGCCACACAGACACGGGGAGAACATACAAACTCCAAACAGAAAGGACCCGGATCGCCCCACCTGGGGATCGAACCCAGAACCTTCTTGCTGTGAGGTGACAGTGCTACCCACTTAGCCACCGTGCCGAAGCTGTATTGACAGTAAACGACTTTTTTTTTATTGGAGTGTCACATCACTTGTCTTTAAATCCACCTTAAATACAGTTTAAAGTTGTGAAACAGATAATAAATGTCTGCTATGATGAACATTATTTTTTGTTGTGTGATCATCAGTGGCCACGCCCTGTAATCACGGCAATAACAAAGGCAACTTGCGAGCGTATTTGAATTAATGACCGGGTCAGTCACAGCCTTAAATAATGATGAAGTTTTTAAGCTACATTAGTTTCAAATGGTTTTAGGAAATGCTTGCAAATTTACAAATGATCTTACAAGGCAGTTCATGATGTAGTTAGCCCTACGAGGCTTTTGGGGGAAACTCACCCAACCCTCATGGATTATGCATTTGTTCTGCTGATGGCATAACATTTCATTCTCAGTGACTCGATCATCTATTACGTCTGTGCAAAAAGTACTATGCTGCAAATAATGCAGAGGGCTGAAACATGACAATAAGCTACTATAACTAAGGTGTTCTATCTGGTACAGAAACTGTAGGAGTGATTTATCATGGTTTATGCATTGCTGCTACAATTGGTAAAAAATGTTGCCTTAAACTCTTATTTGTGTCAGAATGATTTGTGTAGTCGGGAGTAAGATAGGTGCTCAACATACACCTGAATCTGCTGTGGTTTTAGTTTTATGCCAATAAATGTCTACACTAAAAAGACTGAATCACTGGTCTAAAGAAAAGCCTTTTTTTCCCTCTTTTTCTCCCAAACTATTAATTTCCAATTTTTGTTTGCAATACCTGCTTCTTTTCATCTGCCAGAGTCTGAGCCTCACAAAATCGTACACTACGCTGCTCTGTGAATTCCCCGACCCCCCCGCGGGTGCCTTGAATGGCCAGCAGAGGGCGTATTTACAGCAGCAATGACAAACAAAGTCGACCTCCCTCCCTCAGACACAGCCAGTTGTGTCTGTCTGATGCCTGGCCAATTCAAAAGCACAGCTGGGATTCAACCTCAAGCTAGAGCTGTGTTTTTAAATGTAGAGTAAATACTACTTAAAGTCTTCTTACCCCCCCCCCCCCACACACACACACCTTTCTACAACGTAGTCTAAACGTATATTTGGCCTGTTTTTTTTTTTATCCATAATCTATAAATTCCTAACTTAAATCGGACAACACCATTTAAATAAGGATTTTATATTATTCCCCCCTGCAACATCTAATTTTACTTTGAAACAGCACTGCTGGTGTTAGTTAAATAGATACACAATACTACAATGCAAGTGTTTTGTCAGGACTAGCACTTGTCATTTATTTTATTTGCTCAAACTGTTTGTACTTCTGGGGTGCTTTTTTTATGGTACTGGTACAACTGGTCTAAAGGAACTACGAGTTTGGTATGCAGATTCTGGAAATGAGGATTTGTACAAGGTTTGGAAGTAGTTTCATTCGAGCAGCCAAGCATGTTTGGTGGAAACGGAGAAAATAAATACAGGGAAAATCTGCCTTGATGATTGATTTGGAGCTACTTACAGTGAGTTCTTTCAGCTCAAAGCCAAGTTGGCAGTTTTACCAGAGTCATATTTTCCTGGTGTGGAGTGGGAGCCAGTTTTCTGTAAAAGCTGTATACACTAAGGGGCGTATCACAAGTCATCAAGTTGTTAAGAGCTGTGAAATATGCTGTAGCCCTTGTTTCTAAACGACACTCATTTGAAATATGATACACAGGTCTAAATTACAACTGTGTTTATTGTTCCTACACTAGACAAGCAGTATGTCACATTATATAGGTAACACAGTGTACAGTGACAAAAAGCACAGTCTGTGTCACCTAGAAGCATTAATGGATAGTATTAATCGGCCAATAAACTAGAAGCACCGGCCACAGTTCTGCTCTAGGTCAGTGGTTGTTAAAGTGACTTGGTAGCATTCTGTTCCTCGCAGTTGCTTTTAATGTAGAGAGAAAAAACAGGTTGCTAATTAGAATTGACATTAACCCACTGTTATTATGTTACACATTTGTTTTATATATAATTATGTCTGTATTTGACTGGCCACTTAAAGGGGTTTAACATTAATCCACACAAACTTTAAAGATGATGGATGGCTTCTCCACCTGCTAGACGTAAGTCATTGAGTTACAAGACAGATCCATAAGGTGCTTCACACAGAAACAGAAGAAACCTTTTATATAATAAAATATATCCATACAAATCATATACATATTGTCCATTATTCCCATTGTCCTTAACATATGAATAACTGTTTGCATAAAATGAATCAATGGGTATCCATTGGGGTTGTTTAGGGTCGGAAAGTACATATAAACCCAATCAAAAAGAAGATTAACTTTACAGCTACACTGAATAGTCATATTATGCTAACTGCCAATTAATAGCATGTATTATAGCTTCATGTAGAATCAGAAAGAGTTTTAACTATGGCAATAGGTTGGCATCCGGATTGCAATTGGACTACAAAGTGCACAGTCACAGAAATAACCACAGAATATATCAAGTAACTCTATGGGTCTGTTTGCCAGTATAATAAGCTGCCTTGCTGCCTACCTGATCAGCTGCCTAAGTAGAGAGGATTCTAAGACATCGAGCTCATAAGGCAGATTATTTAGACGCGTTACTTAGACAGCGATTGTGGCGATTATGCCAGCGCAGTTTTAGCTTGCTAAACTAACACAGTTAGCCTCAGGTTATTTAAACCAATGGGCTGAGGTGGCACAACACACTAGCATGCAGCTAACATCTTCCTCTTGTTGCTGACATGCCTGAATTAGCAAATAAATGACACTTGTTCATCTTTATACAGATTTAAAATGAATGACAATCTATTTACATTTGAATTTGTACATTTGTCATTTTTTGTGAGTAAAATTGTGCCGCACTGAATGCTGGGATTACCTTCACCGCTAAGGAAGCATCGGATGTTCCCTCATTATTCAGTCAGATTATCGCTTCCATATAAGGCAACTTAGTTGTCAGCATTTTGTAGGATGACGCTTAATGCATCTATGTAGAGAGATCACTAGGTTTTCAGACAGTTTTAAACTAAACCAGAAGATTTGCTAGGCTGAACTTCATTGCAGGGCTGCCAGTGGAACGTCTCACCAATGTTCAAATATACAGTGTATCACAAAAGTGAGTACACCCCTCACATTTCTGCAGATATTTAAGTATATCTTTTCATGGGACAACACTGACAAAATGACACTTTGACACAATGAAAAGTAGTCTGTGTGCAGCTTATATAACAGTGTAAATTTATTCTTCCCTCAAAATAACTCAATATACAGCCATTAATGTCTAAACCACCGGCAACAAAAGTGAGTACACCCCTAAGAGACTACACCCCTAAATGTCCAAATTGAGCACTGCTTGTCATTTTCCCTCCAAAATGTCATGTGATTTGTTAGTGTTACTAGGTCTCAGGTGTGCATAGGGAGCAGGCGTGTTCAATTTAGTAGTACAGCTCTCACACTCTCTCATACTGGTCACTGAAAGTTCCAACATGGCACCTCATGGCAAAGAACTCTCTGAGGATCTTAAAAGACGAATTGTTGCGCTACATGAAGATGGCCAAGGCTACAAGAAGATTGCCAACACCCTGAAACTTAGCTGCAGCACAGTGGCCAAGATCATCCAGCGTTTTAAAAGAGCAGAGTCCACTCAGAACAGACCTCGCGTTGGTCGTCCAAAGAAGCTGAGTGCACGTGCTCAGCGTCACATCCAACTGCTGTCTTTGAAAGATAGGCGCAGGAGTGCTGTCAGCATTGCTGCAGAGATTGAAAAGGTGGGGGGTCAGCCTGTCAGTGCTCAGACCATACGCCGCACACTACATCAAATTGGTCTGCATGGCTGTCACCCCAGAAGGAAGCCTCTTCTGAAGTCTCTACACAAGAAAGCCCGCAAACAGTTTGCTGAAGACATGTCAACAAAGGACATGGATTACTGGAACCATGTCCTATGGTCTGATGAGACCAAGATTAATTTGTTTGGTTCAGACTGTCTCAAGCATGTGTGGCGGCAATCAGGTGAGGTGTACAAAGATAAGTGTGTCATGCCTACAGTCAAGCATGGTGGTGGGAATGCCATGGTCTGGGGCTGCATGAGTGCAGCCGGTGTTGGGGAGTTACATTTCATTGAGGGACACATGAACTCCAATATGTACTGTGAAATACTGAAGCAGAGCATGATCCCCTCCCTCCGGAAACTGGGTCGCAGGGCAGTGTTCCAGCATAATAATGACCCCAAACACGCCTCTAAGACGACCACTGCTTTATTGAAGAGGCTGAGGGTAAAGGTGATGGACTGACCAAGCATGTCTCCAGACCTAAACCCAATAGAACATCTTTGGGGCATCCTCAAGCGGAAGGTGGAGGAGCGCAAAGTCTCGAATATCCGCCAGCTCCGTGATGTCGTCATGGAGGAGTGGAAAAGCATTCCAGTGGCAACCTGTGAAGCTCTGGTAAACTCCATGCCCAGGAGAGTTAAGGCAGTTCTGGGAAATAATGGTGGCCACACAAAATATTGACACTTCAGGAACTTTCACTAAGGGGTGTACTCACTTTTGTTGCCGGTGGTTTAGACATTAATGGCTGTATATTGAGTTATTTTGAGGGAAGAATAAATTTACACTGTTAAATAAGCTGCACACAGACTACTTTTCATTGTGTCAAAGTGTCATTTTGTCAGTGTTGTCCCATGAAAAGATATACTTAAATATCTGCAGAAATGTGAGGGGTGTACTCACTTTTGTGATACACTGTACATGTGGTGTACGGAGCACAACATTTATAAAACTGAGTAACAGTAATATGGGTCAAATGAGTCAGCTAGTTACTTTACACGTCAGAAAAGGCCTTTCTCAGCCAGCGTGGGTGTGATGCAAGAAGCTAAAATTGCCAAAGTGCACAAGGAAAAATACAGTAGATCAAAAGTATAACAGTGCACAAAAAGGCAAAAAAGTGGTTTAAGTTTAGATGTAAGTTCAGCAGTTGGATTATTTAATTCCAGAAGGGATTAATGCTGTTCTCTTCTGTTCTGTTCTGGAGGCAAAGAGTGGACTGAATAATCATTACCCAATTCTGCAACTGTTTATTTTCATGTCTAAATCATTGGAACACGTCTTCGCTCACTTGTTCGTGCGTATATAAATAACTACATGAGCAAAGGACATTTGTCTGGGCGGTCAGATCCAAAATCCACCTTAATAAGCTTTTAAAAACCTACTGAAGTTTGTTGCTGGTCACTTTCTGAAAACGTTCCGCTGTTAGATGTATTACAATTTGCCACACTGCCCCAAAGTATGCTTAAAGAAAATAAAGGCAAGCGTGTAATCCAAACTCCTCTGAACCTGCTGGGTAATGTCATGTTCTGGGGCTGATCTGTTAAAAGTGCATTGCAGAATAATAAAGAAGAATCATTTCATTATACTCCTTAAATCATGGACGCAATCAGGCTTTTAAAATGACCTTCTCGACTCTTTTAAAAAGTCTGTGGCAGAAATCAACACATTTGGTTGAATGTTACCGATTCTGCCAAGCACAGCGGCCAAAGATGCAACCAGATGTGTGCCAGAAGCCTATTAATGGAATGTATGTGTTTACTGGGTCTCAAAGCTCGACTATGTCTGAGCTGCCATCTGTTTGTGGCCTTTGGAGTCGGTGTGGTCCTTGGTGAGGACTTGATTCACATAAAATCCGACATGCACATGCACACAGCTTCAAGGTCTTCTAACACACCCCTGGGCAGGGACGAGGAGGTCAGGCTGAGTGAGCTGTTGAGCAGTTGTTTTTTGCCCGGAGCTAGATTTGTTAGGGTTGCTGGACCACACTGCTCTGACCCCTCTGATGTGAGACCTCACTTCAGTCTTATACAATAGGACATTCTCTTAGTCACCAGTCACTGCCCGCATGCTGGGGGGTAACAAAACACGTCTGCCTGTTTTGTATTTTCTATTTATGTATTTTCCCTCCAATTTTCTGCTGCCTTTCTGACCAAGAAGGGCAGTAACTAATACAGACATGTGTGCAGTAGCCGATAGCTTCTTTTCACCTGCACAAGGCGGGTTCATATAGGGATTCATATCCCACATGGAGAGTCACGCACGATCTCCATCCTCCGTCTCTGTGCTGGCGCCATTGATCAGCCGGCAGAGGTCGTAATTGCAGCATTTATAAAGAATCTCTACAAGCCAATCATTGTCCATATATGCGCCTGACCAAAATTTGAAAGCGTCTGCCGTTTTCATTCACATTAAACAACGCGATAAGGAGGCGCTCAGGCAGCATTGAACCAGAGCTGATTTCTCGAACTTGTCGGCTCGAATCTCAGGCTCATTCGTAGGGAGGGATTCCTCATAACTGGTGACATTACGACCTCTAAAGGCTGATCGACGGCACCTGCACAAGGACGAGGTATAACAGAATCGGTGCGTTACTCTCCGTGCGCAAATCTGATCCACATATAAATCCACCTTGTTCAGGGGAAAAGATGCAGTCGTCTACTGCACACGTGTCGGAGGGGACGTGTGTAAGTCATGGCTCTCTTCGGTCAGGAGTGGAGGTCAGGATCAGTAGAGAGGAAGCGTAATGCAATAAGGAGATCGGACATGACTACATTAGGAGGAAAATTGGGTGAAAAAATGCAATAAATAAATAAATTAAAACATGATGAAAAGGCAGATAACACGGACACATTTGCACTTCTGTCTGTGGATTCCAAAATCCTATTAAAAAATCTTTCAGTGAGCTCTCCTTTGCGTGACAAGTAATATTTTATTAATGTCACTACATCGTTCATATTAACCTCCAGCCACTGACCTGTCGCACTGTTTGTAATGACGCATTTCATGCAACAAAACAACACCTGGCTAGTCAAGCGGTTATTTGCCCTTCATTCATGTTGTTGTCATTATGCTGGCACCAGGCTGCAGAAAGCCGGAGCATGCCTCGAGCATATTTATTACAATTAATTGAACTCAGAGTAGATGTAAAACCATTTCATGAACATGATTAATGCCCTGAACTGCTGAGTGTGCTACGGAGTTACTCGTGGGTTATATCAGAATCCTGCCGGATGCCAGGCTTCTGTCAAACAGCAATTTACTTGTTGGTCTTGAACAAGGCCATGAAGAATGTTTCTGGGTAATGTTTACTACCCAAAACCAGCCTCACATGGGAAAAGATCTTCCAGACCTTGTACTGAACCATTACTGTGTATAAATGTGGGTTGTAACAGGAGTCAAATGGAAACACGCTGTCTTGTCTGCACGTTTAATTTGATGGTTGGTTGGTAAAAACCACCCAGAAACAAAACAGAAAAAACTGTATTATAGAAATTGTTTACCTACCACAAAATACAGTCAAAAAGCCACACGTGTGCACTGATGTGTGGCCAAAGTATGTGGACACCTGTCTATAAGCTTGTTTAACATCCTATTCTAATGTCGAACATGGAAATAGGATGTGTGAAAAAAGAGCTTTTGCAAAATCAGGCCTGGCTTTCAATCAGTGTTCCAATTCATCCTGAAGGTGTCTAAAGGGGATGAGCTCAGGCGTCTGTGCCCAGGAACACAGTCATGCAGGAACCGCAAAGGGCCCGTGCCAAAAAAAAAGGTCCTTTGTGGCAGCACTTTGAAGAAGAGCATTTCCTGTTCTGTGGATTTATGAGTTTGCTGTAAAGGATTTCCTGTGGCTGTGCATGGGCAAATGTATTTTTGACCGAATGGGCACACATTCCCACAGACACAGTCCAAAATCTGATGTTAAGCCAGGCTGTAAAATAAATCAGAGAGTTATCAGTAAAATGCAGATCCTTGTTTCCACTCTCACTGTCCATTTTATCAGCTCCACTTACCATATAGAAGCACTTTGTAGTTCTACAATTACTGACTGTAGTCCATCTGTTTCTCTGCATGCTTTGTTAGCCCCCTTTCATGCTGTTCTTTAATAGTCAGGACCCCCACAGGACCACCACAGAGCAGGTATTATTTGGGTGGTGGATCATTCTCAGCACTGCAGTGACACTGACATGGTGGTGGTGTGTTAGTGTGTGTTGTGCTGGTATTAGTGGATCAGACACAGCAGCGCTGCTGGAATTTTTAAACACCTCACTGTCACTGCTGGACTGAGTCCACCAACCAAAAATATCCAGCCAACAGCGCCCCGTGGGCAGCGTCCTGTGACCACCGATGAAGGTCTAGAAGATGACCGACTCAAACAGCAGCAATAGATGAGCGATCGTCTCTGACTTTACATCTACAAGGTGGACCAACTAGGTAGGAGTGTCTAATAGAGTGGACAGTGAGTGGACACGGTGTTTAAAAACTCCAGCAGCGCTGCTGTGTCTGATCCACTCATACCAGCACAACACACACTAACACCACCACCATGTCAGTGTCACTGCAGTGCTGTATGTAAAGAAACAGATGGACTACAGTCACCTGGATCTCACCAGCACTTACAGTATATCCACAAAAAAATTAATTACAAGTGGGACTGAATATGCTCAGATGTAATTCCTGTTCTTGTTTAGTGCTTAAAGAGAGACGGTGCGTTGAGAGTGGGGATCTATGACCTTCCTGCAGGCTCACTCACAATACACACAAACACCAAAAAGTGCTAAAGCCTGCATGTTGATGCTGAGCTCAGTGTCATTAATTATTATTTTTTTTAAAAGCAACAGTGTGCAGTTATACCTGATAATTAAACACAGTCTACTACATCTACACACAGCTAATTAATGCTAGTGAGAAACACGCTCTCTAACGCTTTATGATGTTTAATTCTGGAATATTTGGTTAAACAGTAAGCGACATCTTTATTACACTGATGACTCTTCCTCTCAGTGTTTACCTTGGTGGGTTTTTCCGCTCCTGTAATTGGCCTTTTGTGCTGCCCCCAGAGAGCAGGATGAGATACTGCATGTTTAAGAGGCTAGAAATAGCTCGCACTTCCTTCCCTCTACTGGGACTTAAATGCTGCTGCCGTTGGCAGGAACTCTCCACCTTTGCCAGCACAACAAAGCCCGGTCATCATATTTAACACTTGTTATATCACTGTTGTGCTTTAATGGCTCTATTCACCTACGATTGAGGCAGATTAAACAGTTAACATTTGAAAGAAATACTTGGCGACAAGTGCTCACTTGTACTTTGCTTAATTTAAAGCAAGTCTCACCAGGGGTTTGTTGCACTAACAGGCCTTTTAATGCAGGCCAGTATTACAGGAACTGCAGGGATTGTTCACTGGACTGGTGCTCCATCTTTATATGTGTGGCTTTTTTTCTAGTTTCATAGCTTAGAAATGCCGTAATGCTGTAATGTACTCACATAACCCAATCAGTAGCATCTGGAAAATTAAACGTTTCCAGACTTGTACTGGACAAAACTATGTGAACACCTGACCATTATCTTGTTGGACATTCTATTCCAAAAAAGGCATTAAATGCAGTTCCCCCTCCTTGCATTTCCATGTTTTTCTCCTTAATTTAGCGTAGCCAATCCACTGCTGAAGACCCTGACGGCATCCAAATAGGGTGTACATGCCGGACACACACTTTCTCCGAAAGTGCGCAGTCCATCAATCCCTACTTATTCTCCCCTACTTATGCTTCGGTGGATTTGTGCCTGAGGTCGGCTTCGCCTATGGAAAGCCACGCCTCGATCTCTGCGCTCCTCCACTTTCTGTACAGGCGTCCTTGGGCAACCAGGGTCCTGACACAGTGTTGACAACCCCACCCCTTAGTCCGGTCTTTCCCACACAGCAGACTGAAAAAGTCAAAGTAAAATTGTGCCTGCTAGAGGGCGTCCAGATGACCGGTAGCAGGGCCGAAACTCGACCCGGGAGCTCAGAGGTTCGCCGCTGGTGTGCTAGTGGATTATCCATTTACATGATTTTGGAACGTGCCTGTTAGGATTTGTGTCTTCTTTGTCAAAACCGTATTTGTTTGGTTTATCATAATTTTGGACAAGAAGGCCTGGCTCGTAATAAACGTTTATTTCATCCCGAGGGTTGAAATGGGGGTTTATGTTAGGGATCTGTGCAGACACATCAAAAACCCTCCCCATACTGTTGCAACTAATCTGGACGCATATAGATTTTTTTTAAATACAGTGTGTTAAACTGCTCTCCCACCTGAATGCCTGGTTTTATTTCACTCGACTAAGCCCCCTAATTCCCACCCCACAATTTCACAGCATCTTTTATCCAAATTAGTAATTTACTATTGCAACTGACTAGCTGAGTAACACTATAGCACTAGAGCTAGCAGTCAGCCTATAACGTCTGTAAAAATTCTCTAATGACCAAAGTAATACTTGTTTAAAAATTATTTTATGTTCTAATAAATATTTCTGACTAGCAATATTAGGATATCTTAAAAATTTATGTAAAATAATAAATCCCCTCTGGAAATCCCTCTTTAGCTACAGATAGAGCATAAAATAAGGTCTGAAAAATGCTACAATATTCCTGTAACCAATTCATCACCTGCCATTTATACCTCATATCAACCTGCCGTCCCTTCTGAATATATTTCACACTTTAGTCTCTGAATAAAACAATTGAATGCATTAGAAAGAAAATACATGAGCTGTGCCAAGTGATTGAATGCATGAATTAAGGCATAAAATATCATAAAAGATTGACTTTTCTGGATGAATAATAGCAGTTCCAAGAAAAAAAATATATATATACACTGATCAGCCTTAACATTAAAACCACCTCCTTGTTTCTACACTCACTGTCCATTTTATCAGCTCCACTTACCATATAGAAGCACTTTGTAGTTCTACAATTACTGACTGTAGTCCATCTGTTTCTCTGCATGCTTTGTTAGCTCCCTTTCATGCTGTTCTTCAATGGTCAGGACCCCCACAGGACCACCACAGAGCAGGTATTATTTAGGTGGTGGATCATTCTCAGCACTGCAGTGACACTGACATGGTGGTGGTGTGTTAGTGTGTGTTGTGCTGGTATGAGTGGATCAGACACAGCAGCGCTGCTGGAGTTTTTAAATACCGTGTCCACTCACTGTCCACTCTATAAGACACTCCTACCTAGTTGGTCCACCTTGTAGATGTAAAGTCAGAGACGATCGCTCGTCTATTGCAGCTGTTTGAGTCGGTCATCTTCCAGACCTTCATCAGTGGTCACAGGACGCTGCCCACGGGGCGCTGTTGGCTGGATACCAACACAACTCATACCAACACAACACACACTAACAATCCACCACCTAAATAATACCTGCTCTGTGGGGGTCATGTGGGGGTCCTGACCATTGAAGAACAGCATGAAAGGGGGCTAACAAAGCATGCAGAGAAACAGATGGACTACAGTCAGTAATTGTAGAACTACAAAGTGCTTCTATATGATAAGTGGAGCTGATCAAATGTTATGGCTGATCGGTGTATATATATATATTTTTTTGGAATGCCCTTGAGCACGCCCTTGAACACTCCACATATCTATAATATAAGCAGTTATAGGCCGTGATGTGTTTTTACTGGATGGCAAATAGAAAGAAAGAAGCGTATAAAATGATTTAACCCTCAATCTTCGTCTCTCTCAGTCAGGGAGGAATGGAGGCAGCTGATCAATTATTATTTTTTTTAAAAGCAACAGTGTGCAGTTATACCTGATAATTAAACACAGTCTACTACATCTACACACAGCTAATTAATGCTAGTGAGAAACACGCTCTCTAACGCTTTATGATGTTTAATTCTGGAATATTTGGTTAAACAGTAAGCGACATCTTTATTACACTGATGACTCTTCCTCTCAGTGTTTACCTTGGTGGGTAAACACTTTCTGTACACACTTGGTACACTTTCTGTACAGGCGTCCTTGGGCAACCAGGGTCCTGACACAGTGTTGACAACCCCACCCCTTAGTCCGGTCTTTCCCACACAGCAGACTGAAAAAGTCAAAGTAAAATTGTGCCTGCTAGAGGGCGTCCAGATGACCGGTAGCAGGGCCGAAACTCGACCCGGGAGCTCAGAGGTTCGCCGCTGGTGTGCTAGTGGATTATCCATTTACATGATTTTGGAACGTGCCTGTTAGGATTTGTGTCTTCTTTGTCAAAACCGTATTTGTTTGGTTTATCATAATTTTGGACAAGAAGGCCTGGCTCGTAATAAACGTTTATTTCATCCCGAGGGTTGAAATGGGGGTTTATGTTAGGGATCTGTGCAGACACATCAAAAACCCTCCCCATACTGTTGCAACTAATCTGGACGCATATAGATTTTTTTTAAATACAGTGTGTTAAACTGCTCTCCCACCTGAATGCCTGGTTTTATTTCACTCGACTAAGCCCCCTAATTCCCACCCCACAATTTCACAGCATCTTTTATCCAAATTAGTAATTTACTATTGCAACTGACTAGCTGAGTAACACTATAGCACTAGAGCTAGCAGTCAGCCTATAACGTCTGTAAAAATTCTCTAATGACCAAAGTAATACTTGTTTAAAAATTATTTTATGTTCTAATAAATATTTCTGACTAGCAATATTAGGATATCTTAAAAATTTATGTAAAATAATAAATCCCCTCTGGAAATCCCTCTTTAGCTACAGATAGAGCATAAAATAAGGTCTGAAAAATGCTACAATATTCCTGTAACCAATTCATCACCTGCCATTTATACCTCATATCAACCTGCCGTCCCTTCTGAATATATTTCACACTTTAGTCTCTGAATAAAACAATTGAATGCATTAGAAAGAAAATACATGAGCTGTGCCAAGTGATTGAATGCATGAATTAAGGCATAAAATATCATAAAAGATTGACTTTTCTGGATGAATAATAGCAGTTCCAAGAAAAAAAATATATACAGTACACTGATCAGCCTTAACATTAAAACCACCTCCTTGTTTCTACACTCACTGTCCATTTTATCAGCTCCACTTACCATATAGAAGCACTTTGTAGTTCTACAATTACTGACTGTAGTCCATCTGTTTCTCTGCATGCTTTGTTAGCTCCCTTTCATGCTGTTCTTCAATGGTCAGGACCCCCACAGGACCACCACAGAGCAGGTATTATTTAGGTGGTGGATCATTCTCAGCACTGCAGTGACACTGACATGGTGGTGGTGTGTTAGTGTGTGTTGTGCTGGTATGAGTGGATCAGACACAGCAGCGCTGCTGGAGTTTTTAAATACCGTGTCCACTCACTGTCCACTCTATAAGACACTCCTACCTAGTTGGTCCACCTTGTAGATGTAAAGTCAGAGACGATCGCTCGTCTATTGCAGCTGTTTGAGTCGGTCATCTTCCAGACCTTCATCAGTGGTCACAGGACGCTGCCCACGGGGCGCTGTTGGCTGGATACCAACACAACTCATACCAACACAACACACACTAACAATCCACCACCTAAATAATACCTGCTCTGTGGGGGTCATGTGGGGGTCCTGACCATTGAAGAACAGCATGAAAGGGGGCTAACAAAGCATGCAGAGAAACAGATGGACTACAGTCAGTAATTGTAGAACTACAAAGTGCTTCTATATGATAAGTGGAGCTGATCAAATGTTATGGCTGATCGGTGTATATATATATATTTTTTTGGAATGCCCTTGAGCACGCCCTTGAACACTCCACATATCTATAATATAAGCAGTTATAGGCCGTGATGTGTTTTTACTGGATGGCAAATAGAAAGAAAGAAGCGTATAAAATGATTTAACCCTCAATCTTCGTCTCTCTCAGTCAGGGAGGAATGGAGGCAGCTGATCAATCAAGTCTGGATTGTCTTGTGCAGGGACAGTGAAAAAGTTCGACGCTTTCCTTCTCTCGGCCCGCGGTGAGCGTCAGCCGAGCGAGGGAACGCAAATGTTTGCGATAAATGCTGCTGTTGCCATGGAAACCAGAGCTGAAATATCTGATAAGGTGCACTTGTTTTTTTTGCTACTCTCGAAATAAGGCAGGAAGCGAGTGTGTGTGTGTGTGTGTGTGTGTGGGAACTGAGAGATGGAGAGAACAAGTGTTAGACGCACCGGCGTGGATGTGAAAGATTACATTAAGAGTCTCGCATTATTAGGACACATTTTGTTCGCACATTTTTGCTCGCTGCATTGAAACTGTACGTCAGACTTTACACAGAACACGATGTGAGAGTGGCTTCTCTCTTCTGCCGCCTTGCCGCTCTCCCTCTCAGTTTTGAATCGGCACAGTGCCGTTTGTGGTGCTTCCATATTGGTTGCAGCCACACGGAGGCAGCTCATGATATCCGTGCCAGTCCCCGAGGCTTCGCTTCGTGCTGAGAGCTTAAGTGCTTCACAGCTCCTCGCTGCTCCAGTGGAGAGTGATTGCTTCAGTTTGCGCTTGCATCTGAATTTGTGAGCTCTGATATAAATATTAGGGACGGGCTTTAAAATGACATTTGCTTTCTGAAGGGAGGTTTTTTAAAATAAATAATATTAAATATCTATACAAGAAAAGAGTGTCCATCAGGTGCAGCAGACAGAGAGTCTAAAACATCATCATCAGCCATAACATTGAAACCACCTCCTTGTTTCTACACTCACTGTCCACTTACCATATAGAATCACTTTGTAGTTAATCAATTACTGACTGTAGTTCATCTGTTTTTATCTGCATACTTTTTTAACCTGCTTTCACACTGTTCTTTAATGGTCAGGACCCCCACAGGACCACCACAGAGCAGGTATTATTTAGGTGGTGGATCATTCTCAGCACTGCAGTGACACTGACATGGTGGTGGTGTGTTAGTGTGTGTTGGGCTGGTATGAGTGGATCAGACACAGCAGCGCTGCTGGAGTTTTTAAACACCTCACTGCCACTGCTGGACTGAGTCCACCAACCAAAAATATCCAGCCAACAGCGCCCCATGGGCAGCGTCCTGTGACCACCGATGAAGGTCTAGAAGATGACCGACTCAAACAGCAGCGATAGATGAGCGATCGTCTCTGACTTTACATCTACAAGGTGGACCAACTAGGTAGGAGTGTCTAATAGAGTGGACAGTGAGTGGACACGGTATTTAAAAACTCCAGCAGCGCTGCTGTGTCTGATCCACTCATACCAGCACAACACACACTAACACACCACCACCATGTCAGTGTCACTGCAGTACTGAGAATGATCCACCACCTAAATGATACCTGCTCTGTGGTGGTCCTGTGGGGGTCCTGACCATTGAAGAACAGCATGAAAGGGCGCTAACAAAGCATTTAATGTAATTGTAGAACTACAAAGTGCTTCTATATGGTAAGTGGAGCTGAT